>NW_027479515.1:0-107839 GCF_051014685.1 Ptiloglossa arizonensis
CGATTGACCAATCCGCAAAATTTCTGTTGCATCTAAAAGTAGAAACTCGCCAGATTACAACGGTATGCGCACTTTTCCCCTAGGCCGTTCTAGTTATTCTTGTCGAGCATCAGAACTGCGAAAATTTTGAGATTCCCGAGCGTTTCTTACCTCCAAACTGCCATATCTCCCGAACGGATTGACCAATCCGCAAAATTTCTGTTGCATCTGAAAGTAGAAACTCGCCCGATTACAACGGTATGCGTACTTTTCCCCTAGGCCGTTCTAGTTACTCGTTTCGAGCATCAGAACTGCGAAAATTTTGAGTTTCTCAAGCGTTACTTATCTCCAAACTGCCATATCTCGCGAACGGATTGATCAATCCGCAAAATTTCTGTTGCATCTGAAAGTAGAAACTCGCCCGATTACAACGGTATGCGCACTTTTCCCCTAGGCCGTTCTAGTTATTCGTGTCGAGCATCAGAACTGCGAAAATTTTGAGTTTCTCAAGCGTTTCTTACCTCCAAACTGCCATATCTCGCGAACGGATTGATCAATCCGCAAAATTTCTGTTGCATCTGAAAGTAGATACTCGCCCGATTACAACGGTATGCGCACTCTTCCCGCAGGCCGTTCTAGTTATTCGTGTCGAGCATCAGAACTGCGAAAATTTTGAGTTTCTCAAGCGTTTCTTACCTCCAAACTGCCATATCTCGCGAACGGATTGAACAATCCGCAAAATTTCTGTTGCATCTAAAAGTAGAAACTCGCCAGATTACAACGGTATGCGCACTTTTCCCTAGGCCGTTCTAGTTATTCTTGTCGAGCATCAGAACTGCGAAAATTTTGAGATTCCCGAGCGTTTCTTACCTCCAAACTGCCATATCTCCCGAACGGATTGACCAATCCGCAAAATTTCTGTTGCATCTGAAAGTAGAAACTCGCCCGATTACAACGGTATGCGTACTTTTCCCCTAGGCCGTTCTAGTTACTCGTTTCGAGCATCAGAACTGCGAAAATTTTGAGTTTCTCAAGCGTTTCTTACCTCCAAACTGCCATATCTCGCGAACGGATTGACCAATCCGCAAAATTTCTCTTGCATCTGAAAGTAGAAACTCGCCTCATTACAACGGTATGAGTAGTTTTCCCCTAGACCGTTCTAGTTATTCGTTTCGAGCATCAGAACTGCGAAAATTTGGAGTTCCTCAAGCGTTTCTTACCTCAAAACTGCCATATCTCGCGAACGGATTGACCAATCCGCAAAGTTTCTGTTGCATCTGAAAGTAGAAACTCGCCCCATTACATCGGTATGAGTAGTTTTCCCCTAGGCCGTTCCAGTTATTCGTTTCGAGCATCAGAACTGCGAAAATTTTGAGTTTCTCAAGCGTTTCTTACCCCAAAACTGCCATATCTCGCGAACGGATTGACCAATCCGCAAAATTTCTCTTGCATCTGAAAGCAGAATCTCGCCCCATTACAACGGTATGAGTAGTTTTCCCCTAGACCGTTCTAGTTATTCGTTTCGAGCATCAGAACTGCGAAAATTTGGAGTTTCTCAAGCGTTTCTTACCTCAAAACTGCCATATCTCGCGAACAGATTGACCAATCCGCATAGTTTCTGTTGCATCTGAAAGTAGAAACTAGCCCCATTACAACGGTATGAGTAGTTTTCCCCTAGACCGTTCTAGTTATTCGTTTCGAGCATCAGAACTGCGAAAATTTTGAGTTTCTCAAGCGTTTCTTACCTCCAAACTGCCATATCTCGCGAACGGATTGACCAATCCGCAAAATTTCTGTTGCATCTGAAAGCAGAAACTCGGCCGATTACAACGGTATGCGCACTTTTCCCCTAGGCCGTTCTAGTTATTCGTGTCGAGCATCAGAACTGCGAAAATTTTGAGTTTCTCAAGCGTCTCTTATCTCCAAACCGCCATATCTCGCGAACGGATTGATCAAGCCGCAAAATTTCTGTTGCATCTGAAAGTAGAAACTCGCCCGATTACGACGGTATGCGCACTTTTCCCTAAGGCGGTTCTAGTTATTCGTTTCGAGCATCAGAACTGCGAAAATTTTGAGTTTCTCAAGCGTTTCTTACCTCCAAACTGCCATATCTCGCGAACGGATTGACCAATCCGCAAAATTTCTGTTGCATCTGAAAGTAGAAACTCGCCCGATTACAACGGTATGCGCACTTTTCCCCTAGGCCGTTCTAGTTATTCGTGTCGAGCATCAGAACTGCGAAAATTTTGAGTTTCTCAAGCGTTTCTTACCTCCAAACTGCCATATCTCGCGAACGGATTGACCAATCTGCAAAATTTCTGTTGCATCTAAAAGTAGAAACTCGCCAGATTACAACGGTATGCGCACTTTTCCCCTAGGCCGTTCTAGTTATTCTTGTCGAGCATCAGAACTGCGAAAATTTTGAGATTCCCGAGCGTTTCTTACCTCCAAACTGCCATATCTCCCGAACGGATTGACCAATCCGCAAAATTTCTGTTGCATCTGAAAGTAGAAACTCGCCCGATTACAACGGTATGCGTACTTTTCCCCTAGGCCGTTCTAGTTACTCGTTTCGAGCATCAGAACTGCGAAAATTTTGAGTTTCTCAAGCGTTTCTTACCTCCAAACTGCCATATCTCGCGAACGGATTGACCAATCCGCAAAATTTCTGTTGCATCTAAAAGTAGAAACTCGCCCGATTACAACGGTATGCGCACTTTTCCCCTAGGCCGTTCTAGTTATTCTTGTCGAGCATCAGAACTGCGAAAATTTTGAGTTTCTCAAGCGTTTCTTACCTCCAAACTGCCATATCTCGCGAACGGATTGATCAATCCGCAAAATTTCTGTTGCATCTGAAAGTAGAAACTCGCCCGATTACAACGGTATGCGTACTTTTCCCCTAGGCCGTTCTAGTTACTCGTTTCGAGCATCAGAACTGCGAAAATTTTGAGTTTCTCAAGCGTTACTTATCTCCAAACTGCCATATCTCGCGAACGGATTGATCAATCCGCAAAATTTCTGTTGCATCTGAAAGTAGAAACTCGCCCGATTACAACGGTATGCGCACTTTTCCCCTAGGCGGTTCTAGTTATTCGTTTCGAGCATCAGAACTGCGAAAATTTTGAGTTTCTCAAGCGTTTCTTACCTCCAAACTGCCATATCTCGCGAACGGATTGACCAATCCGCAAAATTTCTGTTGCATCTGAAAGTAGAAACTCGCCCGATTACAACGGTATGCGCACTTTTCCCCTAGGCCGTTCTAGTTATTCGTTTCGAGCATCAGAACTGCGAAAATTTTGAGTTTCTCAAGCGTTTCTTACCTCCAAACTGCCATATCTCGCGAACGGATTGACCAATCCGCAAAATTTCTGTTGCATCTGAAAGCAGAAACTCGGCCGATTACAACCGTATGCGCACTTTTCCCCTAGGCCGTTCTAGTTATTCGTGTCGAGCATCAGAACTGCGAAAATTTTGAGTTTCTCAAGCGTCTCTTATCTCCAAACCGCCATATCTCGCGAACGGATTGATCAAGCCGCAAAATTTCTGTTGCATCTGAAAGTAGAAACTCGCCCGATTACGACGGTATGCGCACTTTTCCCTAAGGCGGTTCTAGTTATTCGTTTCGAGCATCAGAACTGCGAAAATTTTGAGTTTCTCAAGCGTTTCTTACCTCCAAACTGCCATATCTCGCGAACGGATTGACCAATCCGCAAAATTTCTGTTGCATCTGAAAGTAGAAACTCGCCCGATTACAACGGAATGCGCACTTTTCCCCTAGGCCGTTCTAGTTATTTGTGTCGAGCATCAGAACTGCGAAAATTTTGAGTTTCTCAAGCGTTTCTTACCTCCAAACTGCCATATCTCGCGAACGGATTGACCAATCCGCAAAATTTCTGTTGCATCTAAAAGTAGAAACTCGCCCGATTACAACGGTATGCGCACTTTTCCCCTAGGCCGTTCTAGTTATTCTTGTCGAGCATCAGAACTGCGAAAATTTTGAGTTTCCCAAGCGTTTCTTACCTCCAAACTGCCATATCTCCCGAACGGATTGACCAATCCGCAAAATTTCTGTTGCATCTGAAAGTAGAAACTCGCCCGATTACAACGGTATGCGTACTTTTCCCCTAGGCCGTTCTAGTTACTCGTTTCGAGCATCAGAACTGCGAAAATTTTGAGTTTCTCAAGCGTTACTTATCTCCAAACTGCCATATCTCGCGAACGGATTGATCAATCCGCAAAATTTCTGTTGCATCTGAAAGTAGAAACTCGCCCGATTACAACGGTATGCGCACTTTTCCCCTAGGCCGTTCTAGTTATTCGTGTCGAGCATCAGAACTGCGAAAATTTTGAGTTTCTCAAGCGTTTCTTACCTCCAAACTGCCATATCTCGCGACGGATTGATCAATCCGCAAAATTTCTGTTGCATCTGAAAGTAGATACTCGCCCGATTACAACGGTATGCGTACTTTTCTCCTAGGCGGTTCTAGTTATTCATGTCGAGCATCAGAACTGCGCAAATTTTGAGTTTCTCAAGCGTTTCTTACCTCCAAACTGCCATATCTCCCGAACGGATTAACCAATCCGCAAAATTTCTGTTGCATCTGAAAGTAGAAACTCGCCCGATTACAACGGTATGCGCACTTTTCCCCTAGGCCGTTCTAGTTATTCGTGTCGAGCATCAGAACTGCGAAAATTTTGAGTTTCTCAAGCGTTTCTTACCTCCAAACTGCCATATCTCGCGAACGGATTGACCAATCCGCAAAATTTCTGCTGCATCTAAAAGTAGAAACTCGCCCGATTACAACGGTATGCGCACTTTTCCCCTAGGCCGTTCTAGTTATTCTTGTCGAGCATCAGAACTGCGAAAATTTTGAGTTTCTCAAGCGTTTCTTACCTCCAAACTGCCATATCTCCCGAACGGATTGACCAATCCGCAAAATTTCTGTTGCATCTGAAAGTAGAAACTCGCCCGATTACAACGGTATGCGTACTTTTCCCCTAGGCCGTTCTAGTTACTCGTTTCGAGCATCAGAACTGCGAAAATTTTGAGTTTCTCAAGCGTTACTTATCTCCAAACTGCGATATCTCGCGAACGGATTGATCAATCCGCAAAATTTCTGTTGCATCTGAAAGTAGAAACTCGCCCGATTACAACGGTATGCGTACTTTTCTCCTAGGCGGTTCTAGTTATTCATGTCGAGCATCAGAACTGCGAAAATTTTGAGTTTCTCAAGCGTTTCTTACATCCAAACTGCCATATCTCCCGAACGGATTGACCAATCCGCAAAATTTCTGTTGCATCTGAAAGTAGAAACTCGCCCGATTACAACGGTATGCGCACTTTTCCCCTAGGCCGTTCTAGTTATTCGTGTCGAGCATCAGAACTGCGAAAATTTTGAGTTTCTCAAGCGTTTCTTACCTCCAAACTGCCATATCTCGCGAACGGATTGACCAATCCGCAAAATTTCTGTTGCATCTAAAAGTAGAAACTCGCCCGATTACAACGGTATGCGCACTTTTCCCCTAGGCCGTTCTAGTTATTCTTGTCGAGCATCAGAACTGCGAAAATTTTGAGTTTCTCAAGCGTTTCTTACCTCCAAACTGCCATATCTCCCGAACGGATTGACCAATCCGCAAAATTTCTGTTGCATCTGAAAGTAGAAACTCGCCCGATTACAACGGTATGCGTACTTTTCCCCTAGGCCGTTGTAGTTATTCGTGTCGAGCATCAGAACTGCGAAAATTTTGAGTTTCTCAAGCGTTTCTTACCTCCAAACTGCCATATCTCGCGAACGGATTGACCAATCCGCAAAATTTCTGTTGCATCTAAAAGTAGAAACTCGCCCGATTACAACGGTATGCGCACTTTTCCCCTAGGCCGTTCTAGTTATTCTTGTCGAGCATCAGAACTGCGAAAATTTTGAGTTTCTCAAGCGTTTCTTACCTCCAAACTGCCATATCTCCCGAACGGATTGACCAATCCGCAAAATTTCTGTTGCATCTGAAAGTAGAAACTCGCCCGATTACAACGGTATGCGTACTTTTCCCCTAGGCCGTTCTAGTTACTCGTTTCGAGCATCAGAACTGCGAAAATTTTGAGTTTCTCAAGCGTTACTTATCTCCAAACTGCCATATCTCGCGAACGGATTGACCAATCCGCAAAATTTCTGTTGCATCTGAAAGTAGAAACTCGCCCGATTACAACGGTATGCGTACTTTTCCCCTAGGCCGTTCTAGTTACTCGTTTCGAGCATCAGAACTGCGAAAATTTTGAGTTTCTCAAGCGTTTCTTACCTCCAAACTGCCATATCTCCCGAACGGATTAACCAATCCGCAAAATTTCTGTTGCATCTGAAAGTAGAAACTCGCCCGATTACAACGGTATGCGCACTTTTCCCCTAGGCCGTTCTAGTTATTCGTGTCGAGCATCAGAACTGCGAAAATTTTGAGTTTCTCAAGCGTTTCTTACCTCCAAACTGCCATATCTCGCGAACGGATTGACCAATCCGCAAAATTTCTGTTGCATCTAAAAGTAGAAACTCGCCCGATTACAACGGTATGCGCACTTTTCCCCTAGGCCGTTCTAGTTATTCTTGTCGAGCATCAGAACTGCGAAAATTTTGAGTTTCTCAAGCGTTTCTTACCTCCAAACTGCCATATCTCGCGAACGGATTGACCAATCCGCAAAACTTCTGTTGCATCTAAAAGTAGAAACTCGCCCGATTACAACGGTATGCGCACTTTTCCCCTAGGCCGTTCTAGTTATTCTTGTCGAGCATCAGAACTGCGAAAATTTTGAGTTTCTCAAGCGTTTCTTACCTCCAAACTGCCATATCTCGCGAACGGATTGACCAATCCGCAAAATTTCTGTTGCATCTAAAAGTAGAAACTCGCCCGATTACAACGGTATGCGCACTTTTCCCCTAGGCCGTTCTAGTTATTCTTGTCGAGCATCAGAACTGCGAAAATTTTGAGTTTCTCAAGCGTTTCTTACCTCCAAACTGCCATATCTCCCGAACGGATTGACCAATCCGCAAAATTTCTGTTGCATCTGAAAGTAGAAACTCGCCCGATTACAACGGTATGCGTACTTTTCCCCTAGGCCGTTCTAGTTACTCGTTTCGAGCATCAGAACTGCGAAAATTTTGAGTTTCTCAAGCGTTACTTATCTCCAAACTGCCATATCTCGCGAACGGATTGATCAATCCGCAAAATTTCTGTTGCTTCTGAAAGTAGAAACTCGCCCGATTACAACGGTATGCGCACTTTTCCCCTAGGCGGTTCTAGTTATTCGTTTCGAGCATCAGAACTGCGAAAATTTTGAGTTTCTCAAGCGTTTCTTACCTCCAAACTGCCATATCTCGCGAACGGATTGACCAATCCGCAAAATTTCTGTTGCATCTAAAAGTAGAAACTCGCCCGATTACAACGGTATGCGCACTTTTCCCCTAGGCCGTTCTAGTTATTCTTGTCGAGCATCAGAACTGCGAAAATTTTGAGTTTCTCAAGCGTTTCTTACCTCCAAACTGCCATATCTCCCGAACGGATTGACCAATCCGCAAAATTTCTGTTGCATCTGAAAGTAGAAACTCGCCCGATTACAACGGTATGCGTACTTTTCCCCTAGGCCGTTCTAGTTACTCGTTTCGAGCATCAGAACTGCGAAAATTTTGAGTTTCTCAAGCGTTACTTATCTCCAAACTGCCATATCTCGCGAACGGATTGACCAATCCGCAAAATTTCTGTTGCATCTGAAAGTAGAAACTCGCCCGATTACAACGGTATGCGTACTTTTCCCCTAGGCCGTTCTAGTTACTCGTTTCGAGCATCAGAACTGCGAAAATTTTGAGTTTCTCAAGCGTTTCTTACCTCCAAACTGCCATATCTCCCGAACGGATTAACCAATCCGCAAAATTTCTGTTGCATCTGAAAGTAGAAACTCGCCCGATTACAACGGTATGCGCACTTTTCCCCTAGGCCGTTCTAGTTATTCGTGTCGAGCATCAGAACTGCGAAAATTTTGAGTTTCTCAAGCGTTTCTTACCTCCAAACTGCCATATCTCGCGAACGGATTGACCAATCCGCAAAATTTCTGTTGCATCTAAAAGTAGAAACTCGCCCGATTACAACGGTATGCGCACTTTTCCCCTAGGCCGTTCTAGTTATTCTTGTCGAGCATCAGAACTGCGAAAATTTTGAGTTTCTCAAGCGTTTCTTACCTCCAAACTGCCATATCTCGCGAACGGATTGACCAATCCGCAAAATTTCTGTTGCATCTAAAAGTAGAAACTCGCCCGATTACAACGGTATGCGCACTTTTCCCCTAGGCCGTTCTAGTTATTCTTGTCGAGCATCAGAACTGCGAAAATTTTGAGTTTCTCAAGCGTTTCTTACCTCCAAACTGCCATATCTCGCGAACGGATTGACCAATCCGCAAAATTTCTGTTGCATCTAAAAGTAGAAACTCGCCCGATTACAACGGTATGCGCACTTTTCCCCTAGGCCGTTCTAGTTATTCTTGTCGAGCATCAGAACTGCGAAAATTTTGAGTTTCTCAAGCGTTTCTTACCTCCAAACTGCCATATCTCCCGAACGGATTGACCAATCCGCAAAATTTCTGTTGCATCTGAAAGTAGAAACTCGCCCGATTACAACGGTATGCGTACTTTTCCCCTAGGCCGTTCTAGTTACTCGTTTCGAGCATCAGAACTGCGAAAATTTTGAGTTTCTCAAGCGTTACTTATCTCCAAACTGCCATATCTCGCGAACGGATTGATCAATCCGCAAAATTTCTGTTGCTTCTGAAAGTAGAAACTCGCCCGATTACAACGGTATGCGCACTTTTCCCCTAGGCGGTTCTAGTTATTCGTTTCGAGCATCAGAACTGCGAAAATTTTGAGTTTCTCAAGCGTTTCTTACCTCCAAACTGCCATATCTCGCGAACGGATTGACCAATCCGCAAAATTTCTGTTGCATCTGAAAGTAGAAACTCGCCCGATTACAACGGTATGCGCACTTTTCCCCTAGGCCGTTCTAGTTATTCGTTTCGAGCATCAGAACTGCGAAAATTTTGAGTTTCTCAAGCGTTTCTTACCTCCAAACTGCCATATCTCGCGAACGGATTGACCAATCCGCAAAATTTCTGTTGCATCTGAAAGTAGAAACTCGGCCGATTACAACGGTATGCGCACTTTTCCCCTAGGCCGTTCTAGTTATTCGTGTCGAGCATCAGAACTGCGAAAATTTTGAGTTTCTCAAGCGTCTCTTATCTCCAAACCGCCATATCTCGCGAACGGATTGATCAAGCCGCAAAATTTCTGTTGCATCTGAAAGTAGAAACTCGCCCGATTACGACGGTATGCGCACTTTTCCCTAAGGCGGTTCTAGTTATTCGTTTCGAGCATCAGAACTGCGAAAATTTTGAGTTTCTCAAGCGTTTCTTATCTCCAAACTGCCATATCTCGCGAACGGATTGACCAATCCGCAAAATTTCTGTTGCATCTGAAAGTAGAAACTCGCCCGATTACAACGGTATGCGCACTTTTCCCCTAGGCCGTTCTAGTTATTCGTGTCGAGCATCAGAACTGCGAAAATTTTGAGTTTCTCAAGCGTTTCTTACCTCCAAACTGCCATATCTCGCGAACGGATTGACCAATCCGCAAAATTTCTGTTGCATCTAAAAGTAGAAACTCGCCCGATTACAACGGTATGCGCACTTTTCCCCTAGGCCGTTCTAGTTATTCTTGTCGAGCATCAGAGCTGCGAAAATTTTGAGTTTCCAAAGCGTTTCTTACGTCCAAACTGCCATATCTCCCGAACGGATTGACCAATCCGCAAAATTTCTGTTGCATCTGAAAGTAGAAGCTCGCCCGATTACAACGGTATGCGTACTTTTCCCCTAGGCCGTTCTAGTTACTCGTTTCGAGCATCAGAACTGCGAAAATTTTGAGTTTCTCAAGCGTTTCTTACCTCCAAACTGCCATATCTCGCGAACGGATTGACCAATCCGCAAAATTTCTGTTGCATCTGAAAGTAGAAACTCGCCCGATTACAACGGTATGCGCACTTTTCCCCTAGGCCGTTCTACTTATTCATGTCGAGCATCAGAACTGCGAAAATTTTGAGTTTCTCAAGCGTTTCTTACCTCCAAACTGCCATATCTCCCGAACGGATTGACCAATCCGCAAAATTTCTGTTGCATCTAAAAGTAGAAACTCGCCCGATTACAACGGTATGCGCACTTTTCCCCTAGGCCGTTCTAGTTATTCGTGTCGAGCATCAGAACTGCGAAAATTTTGAGTTTCTCAAGCGTTTCTTACCTCCAAACTGCCATATCTCGCGAACGGATTGACCAATCCGCAAAATTTCTGTTGCATCTAAAAGTAGAAACTCGCCCGATTACAACGGTATGCGCACTTTTCCCCTAGGCCGTTCTAGTTATTCTTGTCGAGCATCAGAACTGCGAAAATTTTGAGTTTCTCAAGCGTTTCTTACCTCCAAACTGCCATATCTCGCGAACGGATTGACCAATCCGCAAAATTTCTGTTGCATCTGAAAGTAGAAACTCGCCCGATTACAACGGTATGCGCACTTTTCCCCTAGGCCGTTCTAGTTATTCGTTTCGAGCATCAGAACTGCGAAAATTTTGAGTTTCTCAAGCGTTTCTTACCTCCAAACTGCCATATCTCGCGAACGGATTGACCAATCCGCAAAATTTCTGTTGCATCTGAAAGTAGAAACTCGGCCGATTACAACGGTATGCGCACTTTTCCCCTAGGCCGTTCTAGTTATTCGTGTCGAGCATCAGAACTGCGAAAATTTTGAGTTTCTCAAGCGTCTCTTATCTCCAAACCGCCATATCTCGCGAACGGATTGATCAAGCCGCAAAATTTCTGTTGCATCTGAAAGTAGAAACTCGCCCGATTACGACGGTATGCGCACTTTTCCCTAAGGCGGTTCTAGTTATTCGTTTCGAGCATCAGAACTGCGAAAATTTTGAGTTTCTCAAGCGTTTCTTATCTCCAAACTGCCATATCTCGCGAACGGATTGACCAATCCGCAAAATTTCTGTTGCATCTGAAAGTAGAAACTCGCCCGATTACAACGGTATGCGCACTTTTCCCCTAGGCCGTTCTAGTTATTCGTGTCGAGCATCAGAACTGCGAAAATTTTGAGTTTCTCAAGCGTTTCTTACCTCCAAACTGCCATATCTCGCGAACGGATTGACCAATCCGCAAAATTTCTGTTGCATCTAAAAGTAGAAACTCGCCCGATTACAACGGTATGCGCACTTTTCCCCTAGGCCGTTCTAGTTATTCTTGTCGAGCATCAGAGCTGCGAAAATTTTGAGTTTCCAAAGCGTTTCTTACGTCCAAACTGCCATATCTCCCGAACGGATTGACCAATCCGCAAAATTTCTGTTGCATCTGAAAGTAGAAGCTCGCCCGATTACAACGGTATGCGTACTTTTCCCCTAGGCCGTTCTAGTTACTCGTTTCGAGCATCAGAACTGCGAAAATTTTGAGTTTCTCAAGCGTTTCTTACCTCCAAACTGCCATATCTCGCGAACGGATTGACCAATCCGCAAAATTTCTGTTGCATCTGAAAGTAGAAACTCGCCCGATTACAACGGTATGCGCACTTTTCCCCTAGGCCGTTCTACTTATTCATGTCGAGCATCAGAACTGCGAAAATTTTGAGTTTCTCAAGCGTTTCTTACCTCCAAACTGCCATATCTCCCGAACGGATTGACCAATCCGCAAAATTTCTGTTGCATCTAAAAGTAGAAACTCGCCCGATTACAACGGTATGCGTACTTTTCCCCTAGGCCGTTCTAGTTACTCGTTTCGAGCATCAGAACTGCGAAAATTTTGAGTTTCTCAAGCGTTACTTATCTCCAAACTGCCATATCTCGCGAACGGATTGATCAATCCGCAAAATTTCTGTTGCATCTGAAAGTAGAATCTCGCCCGATTACAACGGTATGCGTACTTTTCTCCTAGGCGGTTCTAGTTATTCATGTCGAGCATCAGAACTGCGAAAATTTTGAGTTTCTCAAGCGTTTCTTACCTCCAAACTGCCATATCTCGCGAACGGATTGACCAATCCGCAAAATTTCTGTTGCATCTGAAAGTAGAAACTCGCCCGATTACAACGGTATGCGCACTTTTCCCTAAGGCGGTTCTAGTTATTCGTTTCGAGCATCAGAACTGCGAAAATTTTGAGTTTCTCAAGCGTTTCTTATCTCCAAACTGCCATATCTCGCGAACGGATTGACCAATCCGCAAAATTTCTGTTGCATCTGAAAGTAGAAACTCGCCCGATTACAACGGTATGCGCACTTTTCCCCTAGGCCGTTCTAGTTATTCGTGTCGAGCATCAGAACTGCGAAAATTTTGAGTTTCTCAAGCGTTTCTTACCTCCAAACTGCCATATCTCGCGAACGGATTGACCAATCCGCAAAATTTCTGTTGCATCTAAAAGTAGAAACTCGCCCGATTACAACGGTATGCGCACTTTTCCCCTAGGCCGTTCTAGTTATTCTTGTCGAGCATCAGAGCTGCGAAAATTTTGAGTTTCCAAAGCGTTTCTTACCTCCAAACTGCCATATCTCCCGAACGGATTGACCAATCCGCAAAATTTCTGTTGCATCTAAAAGTAGAAACTCGCCCGATTACAACGGTATGCGCACTTTTCCCCTAGGCCGTTCTAGTTATTCGTGTCGAGCATCAGAACTGCGAAAATTTTGAGTTTCTCAAGCGTTTCTTACCTCCAAACTGCCATATCTCGCGAACGGATTGACCAATCCGCAAAATTTCTGTTGCATCTAAAAGTAGAAACTCGCCCGATTACAACGGTGTGCGCACTTTTCCCCTAGGCCGTTCTAGTTATTCTTGTCGAGCATCAGAACTGCGAAAATTTTGAGTTTCTCAAGCGCTTCTTACCTCCAAACTGCCATATCTCCCGAACGGATTGACCAATCCGCAAAATTTCTGTTGCATCTGAAAGTAGAAACTCGCCCGATTACAACGGTATGCGTACTTTTCCCCTAGGCCGTTCTAGTTACTCGTTTCGAGCATCAGAACTGCGAAAATTTTGAGTTTCTCAAGCGTTACTTATCTCCAAACTGCCATATCTCGCGAACGGATTGATCAATCCGCAAAATTTCTGTTGCATCTGAAAGTAGAAACTCGCCCGATTACAACGGAATGCGTACTTTTCTCCTAGGCGGTTCTAGTTATTCATGTCGAGCATCAGAACTGCGGAAATTTTGAGTTTCTCAAGCGTTTCTTACCTCCAAACTGCCATATCTCGCGAACGGATTGACCAATCCGCAAAATTTCTGTTGCATCTGAAAGTAGAAACTCGCCCGATTACAACGGTATGCGCACTTTGCCCCTAGGCCGTTTTAGTTATTCGTGTCGAGCATCAGAACTGCGAAAATTTTTAGTTTCTCAAGCGTTTCTTACCTCCAAACTGCCATATCTCGCGAACGGATTGACCAATCCGCAAAATTTCTGTTGCATCTGAAAGTAGAAACTCGCCCGATTACAAAGGTAGGTGTAGTTTTCCCCTAGGCCGTTCTAGTTATTCGTGTCGAGCATCAGAACTGCGAAAATTTTGAGTTTCTCAAGCGTTTCTTATCTCCAAACGGCCATATCTCGCGAACGGATTGATCAATCCGCAAAATTTCTGTTGCATCTGAAAGTAGAAACTCGCCCGATTACAACGGTATGCGCACTTTTCCCCTAGGCCATTCTAGTTATTCATTTCGAGCATCAGAAATGCGAAAATTTTGAGGTCCTCAAGCGTTTCTTAAATCCAAACGGCCATATCTCGCGAACGGATTGACCAATCCGCAAAATTTCTGTTGCATCTGAAAGTAGAAACTCGCCCGATTACAACGGTATGCGCACTTTTCCCCTCGGCGGTTCTAGTTATTCGTTTCGAGCATCAGAACTGCGAAAATTTTGAGTTTCCAAAGCGTTTCTTACCTCCAAACTGCCATATCTCCCGAACGGATTGACCAATCCGCAAAATTTCTGTTGCATCTGAAAGTAGAAGCTCGCCCGATTACAACGGTATGCGTACTTTTCCCCTACGCCGTTCTAGTTACTCGTTTCGAGCATCAGAACTGCGAAAATTTTGAGTTTCTCAAGCGTTACTTATCTCCAAACTGCCATATCTCGCGAACGGATTGATCAATCCGCAAAATTTCTGTTGCATCTGAAAGTAGAAACTCGCCCGATTACAACGGTATGCGCACTTTTCCCCTAGGCCGTTCTAGTTATTCGTGTCGAGCATCAGAACTGCGAAAATTTTGAGTTTCTCAAGCGTTTCTTACCTCCAAACTGCCATATCTCGCGAACGGATTGACCAATCCGCAAAATTTCTGTTGCATCTAAAAGTAGAAACTCGCCCGATTACAACGGTATGCGCACTTTTCCCCTAGGCCGTTCTAGTTATTCTTGTCGAGCATCAGAACTGCGAAAATTTTGAGTTTCTCAAGCGTTTCTTACCTCCAAACTGCCATATCTCCCGAACGGATTGACCAATCCGCAAAATTTCTGTTGCATCTGAAAGTAGAAACTCGCCCGATTACAACGGTATGCGTACTTTTCCCCTAGGCCGTTCTAGTTACTCGTTTCGAGCATCAGAACTGCGAAAATTTTGAGTTTCTCAAGGGTTACTTATCTCCAAACTGCGATATCTCGCGAACGGATTGATCAATCCGCAAAATTTCTGTTGCATCTGAAAGTAGAAACTCGCCCGATTACAACGGTATGCGTACTTTTCTCCTAGGCGGTTCTAGTTATTCATGTCGAGCATCAGAACTGCGAAAATTTTGAGTTTCTCAAGCGTTTCTTACCTCCAAACTGCCATATCTCCCGAACGGATTGACCAATCCGCAAAATTTCTGTTGCATCTGAAAGTAGAAACTCGCCCGATTACAACGGTATGCGCACTTTTCCCCTAGGCCGTTCTAGTTATTCGTGTCGAGCATCAGAACTGCGAAAATTTTGAGTTTCTCAAGCGTTTCTTACCTCCAAACTGCCATATCTCGCGAACGGATTGACCAATCCGCAAAATTTCTGTTGCATCTGAAAGTAGAAACTCGCCCGATTACAACGGTATGCGTACTTTTCCCCTAGGCCGTTCTAGTTACTCGTTTCGAGCATCAGAACTGCGAAAATTTTGAGTTTCTCAAGCGTTTCTTACCTCCAAACTGCCATATCTCGCGAACGGATTGACCAATCCGCAAAATTTCTGTTGCATCTGAAAGTAGAAACTCGCCCGATTACAACGGTATGCGCACTTTGCCCCTAGGCCGTTTTAGTTATTCGTGTCGAGCATCAGAACTGCGAAAATTTTTAGTTTCTCAAGCGTTTCTTACCTCCAAACTGCCATATCTCGCGAACGGATTGACCAATCCGCAAAATTTCTGTTGCATCTGAAAGTAGAAACTCGCCCGATTACAAAGGTAGGTGTAGTTTTCCCCTAGGCCGTTCTAGTTATTCGTGTCGAGCATCAGAACTGCGAAAATTTTGAGTTTCTCAAGCGTTTCTTATCTCCAAACTGCCATATCTCGCGAACGGATTGATCAATCCGCAAAATTTCTGTTGCATCTGAAAGTAGAAACTCGCCCGATTACAACGGTATGCGCACTTTTCCCCTAGGCCATTCTAGTTATTCGTTTCGAGCATCAGAAATGCGAAAATTTTGAGGTCCTCAAGCGTTTCTTAAATCCAAACGGCCATATCTCGCGAACGGATCGACCAATCCGCAAAATTTCTGTTGCATCTGAAAGTAGAAACTCGCCCGATTACAACGGTATGCGCACTTTTCCCCTAGGCCGTTCTAGTTATTCGTGTCGAGCATCAGGACTGCGAAAATTTTGAGTTTCTCAAGCGTTTCTTACCACCAAACTGCCATATCTCGCGAACGGATTGATCAATCCGCAAAATTTCTGTGCTATCTGAAAGTAGAAACTCGCCCGATTACAACGGTATGCGTACTTCTCCCCTAGGCCGTTCTAGTCATTCGTTTCGAGCATCAGAACTGCGAAAATTTTGAGTTTCTCAAGCGTTTCTTATCTCCAAACTGCCATATCTCGCGAACGGATTGATCAATCCGCAAAATTTCTGTTGCATCTGAAAGTAGAAACTCGCCCGATTACAACGGTATGCGTACTTCTCCCCTAGGCCGTTCTAGTCATTCGTTTCGAGCATCAGAACTGCGAAAATTTTGAGTTTCTCAAGCGTTTCTTATCTCCAAACCGCCATATCTCGCGAACGGATTGATCAATCCGCAAAATTTCTGTTGCATCTGAAAGTAGAAACTCGCCCGATTACAACGGTATGCGCACTTTTCCCCTAGGCCATTCTAGTTATTCGTTTCGAGCATCAGAAATGCGAAAATTTTGAGGTCTTCAAGCGTTTCTTAAATCCAAACGGCCATATCTCGCGAACGGATTGACCAATCCGCAAAATTTCTGTTGCATCTGAGAGTAGAAACTCGCCCGATTACAACGGTATGCGCACTTTTCCCCTAGGCCGTTCTAGTTATTCTTGTCGAGCATCAGAACTGCGAAAATTTTGAGTTTCTCAAGCGTTTCTTACCTCCAAACTGCCATATCTCCCGAACGGATTGACCAATCCGCAAAATTTCTGTTGCATCTGAAAGTAGAAACTCGCCCGATTACAACGGTATGCGTACTTTTCCCCTAGGCCGTTCTAGTTACTCGTTTCGAGCATCAGAACTGCGAAAATTTTGAGTTTCTCAAGGGTTACTTATCTCCAAACTGCGATATCTCGCGAACGGATTGATCAATCCGCAAAATTTCTGTTGCATCTGAAAGTAGAAACTCGCCCGATTACAACGGTATGCGTACTTTTCTCCTAGGCGGTTCTAGTTATTCATGTCGAGCATCAGAACTGCGAAACTTTTGAGTTTCTCAAGCGTTTCTTACCTCCAAACTGCCATATCTCCCGAACGGATTGACCAATCCGCAAAATTTCTGTTGCATCTGAAAGTAGAAACTCGCCCGATTACAACGGTATGCGCACTTTTTCCCTAGGCCGTTCTAGTTATTCGTGTCGAGCATCAGAACTGCGAAAATTTTGAGTTTCTCAAGCGTTTCTTACCTCCAAACTGCCATATCTCGCGAACGGATTGACCAATCCGCAAAATTTCTGTTGCATCTAAAAGTAGAAACTCGCCCGATTACAACGGTATGCGCACTTTTCCCCTAGGCCGTTCTAGTTATTCTTGTCGAGCATCAGAACTGCGAAAATTTTGAGTTTCTCAAGCGTTTCTTACCTCCAAACTGCCATATCTCCCGAACGGATTGACCAATCCGCAAAATTTCTGTTGCATCTGAAAGTAGAAACTCGCCCGATTACAACGGTATGCGTACTTTTCCCCTAGGCCGTTCTAGTTACTCGTTTCGAGCATCAGAACTGCGAAAATTTTGAGTTTCTCAAGCGTTACTTATCTCCAAACTGCCATATCTCGCGAACGGATTGATCAATCCGCAAAATTTCTGTTGCATCTGAAAGTAGAAACTCGCCCGATTACAAAGGTATGCGCACTTTTCCCCTCGGCGGTTCTAGTTATTCGTTTCGAGCATCAGAAATGCGAAAATTTTGTGTTTCTCAAGCGTTTCTTACCTGCAAACTGCCATATCTCGGGAACGGATTGACCAATCCGCAAAATTTCTGTTGCATCTGAAAGTAGAAACTCGCTCGATTACAACGGTATGCGCACTTTTCCCCTAGGCCGTTCTTGTTATTCGTTTCGAGTATCAGAACTGCGAAAATTTTGAGTTTCTCAAGCGTTTCTTACCTCCAAACTGCCATATCTCGCGAACGGATTGACCAATCCGCAAAATTTCTGTTGCATCTGAAAGTAGAAACTCGCCCGATTACAACGGTATGCGCACTTTTCCCCTAGGCCGTTCTAGTTATTCGTGTCGAGCATCAGGACTGCGAAAATTTTGAGTTTCTCAAGCGTTTCTTACCTCCAAACTGCCATGTCTCGCGAACTGATTGATCAATCCGCAAAATTTCTGTGCTATCTGAAAGTAGAAACTCGCCCGATTACAACGGTATGCGTACTTCTCCCCTAGGCCGTTCTAGTCATTCGTTTCGAGCATCAGAACTGCGAAAATTTTGAGTTTCTCAAGCGTTTCTTATCTCCAAACTGCCATATCTCGCGAACGGATTGATCAATCCGCAAAATTTCTGTTGCATCTGAAAGTAGAAACTCGCCCGATTACAAAGGTATGCGTACTTCTCCCCTAGGCCGTTCTAGTCATTCGTTTCGAGCATCAGAACTGCGAAAATTTTGAGTTTCTCAAGCGTTTCTTATCTCCAAACTACCATATCTCGCGAACGGATTGATCAATCCGCAAAATTTCTGTTGCATCTGAAAGTAGAAACTCGCCCGATTACAACGGTATGCGCACTTTTCCCCTAGGCCATTCTAGTTATTCGTTTCGAGCATCAGAAATGCGAAAATTTTGAGGTCCTCAAGCGTTTCTTAAATCCAAACGGCCATATCTCGCGAACGGATTGACCAATCCGCAAAGTTTCTGTTGCATCTGAAAGTAGAAACTCGCCCGATTACAACGGTATGCGCACTTTTCCCCTAGGCCGTTCTAGTTATTCGTGTCGAGCATCAGGACTGCGAAAATTTTGAGTTTCTCAAGCGTTTCTTACCTCCAAACTGCCATATCTCGCGAACGGATTGACCAATCCGCAAAATTTCTGTTGCATCTAAAAGTAGAAACTCGCCCGATTACAACGGTATGCGCACTTTTCCCCTAGGCCGTTCTAGTTATTCTTGTCGAGCATCAGAACTGCGAAAATTTTGAGTTTCCAAAGCGTTTCTTACCTCCAAACTGCCATATCTCCCGAACGGATTGACCAATCCGCAAAATTTCTGTTGCATCTGAAAGTAGAAGCTCGCCCGATTACAGCGGTATGCGTACTTTTCCCCTACGCCGTTCTAGTTACTCGTTTCGAGCATCAGAACTGCGAAAATTTTGAGTTTCTCAAGCGTTACTTATCTCCAAACTGCCATATCTCGCGAACGGATTGATCAATCCGCAAAATGTCTGTTGCATCTGAAAGTAGAAACTCGCCCGATTACAACGGTATGCGCACTTTTCCCCTAGGCCGTTCTAGTTATTCTTGTCGAGCATCAGAACTGCGAAAATTTTGAGTTTCTCAAGCGTTTCTTACCTCCAAACTGCCATATCTCCCGAACGGATTGACCAATCCGCAAAATTTCTGTTGCATCTGAAAGTAGAAACTCGCCCGATTACAACGGTATGCGTACTTTTCCCCTAGGCCGTTCTAGTTACTCGTTTCGAGCATCAGAACTGCGAATATTTTGAGTTTCTCAAGGGTTACTTATCTCCAAACTGCGATATCTCGCGAACGGATTGATCAATCCGCAAAATTTCTGTTGCATCTGAAAGTAGAAACTCGCCCGATTACAACGGTATGCGTACTTTTCTCCTAGGCGGTTCTAGTTATTCATGTCGAGCATCAGAACTGCGAAAATTTTGAGTTTCTCAAGCGTTTCTTACCTCCAAACTGCCATATCTCCCGAACGGATTGACCAATCCGCAAAATTTCTGTTGCATCTGAAAGTAGAAACTCGCCCGATTACAACGGTATGCGTACTTTTCCCCTAGGCCGTTCTAGTTACTCGTTTCGAGCATCAGAACTGCGAAAATTTTGAGTTTCTCAAGCGTTACTTATCTCCAAACTGCCATATCTCGCGAACGGATTGATCAATCCGCAAAATTTCTGTTGCATCTGAAAGTAGAAACTCGCCCGATTACAACGGTATGCGTACTTTTCTCCTAGGCGGTTCTAGTTATTCATGTCGAGCATCAGAACTGCGAAAATTTTGAGTTTCTCAAGCGTTTCTTACCTCCAAACTGCCATATCTCCCGAACGGATTGACCAATTCGCAAAATTTCTGTTGCATCTGAAAGTAGAAACTCGCCCGATTACGAAGGTAGGTGTAGTTTTCCCCTAGGCCGTTCTAGTTATTCGTGTCGAGCATCAGAACTGCGAAAATTTTGAGTTTCTCAAGCGTTTCTTACCTCCAAACTGCCATATCTCGCGAACGGATTGACCAATCCGCAAAATTTCTGTTGCATCTGAAAGTAGAAACTCGCCCGATTACAACGGTATGCGCACTTTGCCCCTAGGCCGTTTTAGTTATTCGTGTCGAGCATCAGAACTGCGAAAATTTTTAGTTTCTCAAGCGTTTCTTACCTCCAAACTGCCATATCTCGCGAACGGATTGACCAATCCGCAAAATTTCTGTTGCATCTGAAAGTAGAAACTCGCCCGATTACAAAGGTAGGTGTAGTTTTCCCCTAGGCCGTTCTAGTTATTCGTGTCGAGCATCAGAACTGCGAAAATTTTGAGTTTCTCAAGCGTTTCTTACCTCCAAACTGCCATATCTCGCGAACGGATTGACCAATCCGCAAAATTTCTGTTGCATCTGAAAGTAGAAACTCGCCCGATTACAACGGTATGCGCACTTTGCCCCTAGGCCGTTTTAGTTATTCGTGTCGAGCATCAGAACTGCGAAAATTTTTAGTTTCTCAAGCGTTTCTTACCTCCAAACTGCCATATCTCGCGAACGGATTGACCAATCCGCAAAATTTCTGTTGCATCTGAAAGTAGAAACTCGCCCGATTACAAAGGTAGGTGTAGTTTTCCCCTAGGCCGTTCTAGTTATTCGTGTCGAGCATCAGAACTGCGAAAATTTTGAGTTTCTCAAGCGTTTCTTATCTCCAAACTGCCATATCTCGCGAACGGATTGATCAATCCGCAAAATTTCTGTTGCATCTGAAAGTAGAAACTCGCCCGATTACAACGGTATGCGCACTTTTCCCCTAGGCCATTCTAGTTATTCGTTTCGAGCATCAGAAATGCGAAAATTTTGAGGTCCTCAAGCGTTTCTTAAATCCAAACGGCCATATCTCGCGAACGGATCGACCAATCCGCAAAATTTCTGTTGCATCTGAAAGTAGAAACTCGCCCGATTACAACGGTATGCGCACTTTTCCCCTAGGCCGTTCTAGTTATTCGTGTCGAGCATCAGGACTGCGAAAATTTTGAGTTTCTCAAGCGTTTCTTACCACCAAACTGCCATATCTCGCGAACGGATTGATCAATCCGCAAAATTTCTGTGCTATCTGAAAGTAGAAACTCGCCCGATTACAACGGTATGCGTACTTCTCCCCTAGGCCGTTCTAGTCATTCGTTTCGAGCATCAGAACTGCGAAAATTTTGAGTTTCTCAAGCGTTTCTTATCTCCAAACTGCCATATCTCGCGAACGGATTGATCAATCCGCAAAATTTCTGTTGCATCTGAAAGTAGAAACTCGCCCGATTACAACGGTATGCGTACTTCTCCCCTAGGCCGTTCTAGTCATTCGTTTCGAGCATCAGAACTGCGAAAATTTTGAGTTTCTCAAGCGTTTCTTATCTCCAAACTGCCATATCTCGCGAACGGATTGATCAATCCGCAAAATTTCTGTTGCATCTGAAAGTAGAAACTCGCCCGATTACAACGGTATGCGCACTTTTCCCCTAGGCCATTCTAGTTATTCGTTTCGAGCATCAGAAATGCGAAAATTTTGAGGTCCTCAAGCGTTTCTTAAATCCAAACGGCCATATCTCGCGAACGGATTGACCAATCCGCAAAATTTCTGTTGCATCTGAAAGTAGAAACTCGCCCGATTACAACGGTATGCGCACTTTTCCCCTAGGCCGTTCTAGTTATTCTTGTCGAGCATCAGAACTGCGAAAATTTTGAGTTTCTCAAGCGTTTCTTACCTCCAAACTGCCATATCTCCCGAACGGATTGACCAATCCGCAAAATTTCTGTTGCATCTGAAAGTAGAAACTCGCCCGATTACAACGGTATGCGTACTTTTCCCCTAGGCCGTTCTAGTTACTCGTTTCGAGCATCAGAACTGCGAAAATTTTGAGTTTCTCAAGGGTTACTTATCTCCAAACTGCGATATCTCGCGAACGGATTGATCAATCCGCAAAATTTCTGTTGCATCTGAAAGTAGAAACTCGCCCGATTACAACGGTATGCGTACTTTTCTCCTAGGCGGTTCTAGTTATTCATGTCGAGCATCAGAACTGCGAAACTTTTGAGTTTCTCAAGCGTTTCTTACCTCCAAACTGCCATATCTCCCGAACGGATTGACCAATCCGCAAAATTTCTGTTGCATCTGAAAGTAGAAACTCGCCCGATTACAACGGTATGCGCACTTTTCCCCTAGGCCGTTCTAGTTATTCGTGTCGAGCATCAGAACTGCGAAAATTTTGAGTTTCTCAAGCGTTTCTTACATCCAAACTGCCATATCTCGCGAACGGATTGACCAATCCGCAAAATTTCTGTTGCATCTAAAAGTAGAAACTCGCCCGATTACAACGGTATGCGCACTTTTCCCCTAGGCCGTTCTAGTTATTCTTGTCGAGCATCAGAACTGCGAAAATTTTGAGTTTCTCAAGCGTTTCTTACCTCCAAACTGCCATATCTCCCGAACGGATTGACCAATCCGCAAAATTTCTGTTGCATCTGAAAGTAGAAACTCGCCCGATTACAACGGTATGCGTACTTTTCCCCTAGGCCGTTCTAGTTACTCGTTTCGAGCATCAGAACTGCGAAAATTTTGAGTTTCTCAAGCGTTACTTATCTCCAAACTGCCATATCTCGCGAACGGATTGATCAATCCGCAAAATTTCTGTTGCATCTGAAAGTAGAAACTCGCCCGATTACAACGGTATGCGTACTTTTCTCCTAGGCGGTTCTAGTTATTCATGTCGAGCATCAGAACTGCGAAAATTTTGAGTTTCTCAAGCGTTTCTTACCTCCAAACTGCCATATCTCCCGAACGGATTGACCAATCCGCAAAATTTCTGTTGCATCTGAAAGTAGAAACTCGCCCGATTACGAAGGTAGGTGTAGTTTTCCCCTAGGCCGTTCTAGTTATTCGTGTCGAGCATCAGAACTGCGAAAATTTTGAGTTTCTCAAGCGTTTCTTACCTCCAAACTGCCATATCTCGCGAACGGATTGACCAATCCGCAAAATTTCTGTTGCATCTGAAAGTAGAAACTCGCCCGATTACAACGGTATGCGCACTTTGCCCCTAGGCCGTTTTAGTTATTCGTGTCGAGCATCAGAACTGCGAAAATTTTTAGTTTCTCAAGCGTTTCTTATTTCCAAACTGCCGTATCTCGCGAACGGATTGATCAATCCGCAAAATTTCTGTGCTATCTGAAAGTAGAAACTCGCCCGATTACAACGGTATGCGTACTTCTCCCCTAGGCCGTTCTAGTCATTCGTTTAGAGCATCAGAACTGCGAAAATTTTGAGTTTCTCAAGCGTTTCTTATTTCCAAACTGCCGTATCTCGCGAACGGATTGATCAATCCGCAAAATTTCTGTTGCATCTGAAAGTAGAAACTCGCCCGATTACAACGGTATGCGCACTTTTCCCCTAGGCCGTTCTAGTTATTCGTGTCGAGCATCAGAACTGCGAAAATTTTGAGTTTCTCAAGCGTTTCTTACATCCAAACTGCCATATCTCGCGAACGGATTGACCAATCCGCAAAATTTCTGTTGCATCTAAAAGTAGAAACTCGCCCGATTACAACGGTATGCGCACTTTTCCCCTAGGCCGTTCTAGTTATTCTTGTCGAGCATCAGAACTGCGAAAATTTTGAGTTTCTCAAGCGTTTCTTACCTCCAAACTGCCATATCTCCCGAACGGATTGACCAATCCGCAAAATTTCTGTTGCATCTGAAAGTAGAAACTCGCCCGATTACAACGGTATGCGTACTTTTCCCCTAGGCCGTTCTAGTTACTCGTTTCGAGCATCAGAACTGCGAAAATTTTGAGTTTCTCAAGCGTTACTTATCTCCAAACTGCCATATCTCGCGAACGGATTGATCAATCCGCAAAATTTCTGTTGCATCTGAAAGTAGAAACTCGCCCGATTACAACGGTATGCGTACTTTTCTCCTAGGCGGTTCTAGTTATTCATGTCGAGCATCAGAACTGCGAAAATTTTGAGTTTCTCAAGCGTTTCTTACCTCCAAACTGCCATATCTCCCGAACGGATTGACCAATCCGCAAAATTTCTGTTGCATCTGAAAGTAGAAACTCGCCCGATTACAACGGTATGCGTACTTTTCCCCTAGGCCGTTCTAGTTACTCGTTTCGAGCATCAGAACTGCGAAAATTTTGAGTTTCTCAAGCGTTACTTATCTCCAAACTGCCATATCTCGCGAACGGATTGACCAATCCGCAAAATTTCTGTTGCATCTGAAAGTAGAAACTCGCCCGATTACAACGGTATGCGCACTTTGCCCCTAGGCCGTTTTAGTTATTCGTGTCGAGCATCAGAACTGCGAAAATTTTTAGTTTCTCAAGCGTTTCTTATTTCCAAACTGCCGTATCTCGCGAACGGATTGATCAATCCGCAAAATTTCTGTGCTATCTGAAAGTAGAAACTCGCCCGATTACAACGGTATGCGTACTTCTCCCCTAGGCCGTTCTAGTCATTCGTTTCGAGCATCAGAACTGCGAAAATTTTGAGTTTCTCAAGCGTTTCTTATTTCCAAACTGCCGTATCTCGCGAACGGATTGATCAATCCGCAAAATTTCTGTTGCATCTGAAAGTAGAAACTCGCCCGATTACAACGGTATGCGCACTTTTCCCCTAGGCCATTCTAGTTATTCGTTTCGAGCATCAGAAATGCGAAAATTTTGAGGTCCTCAAGCGTTTCTTAAATCCAAACGGCCATATATCGCGAACGGATTGACCAATCCGCAAAACTTCTGTTGCATCTGAAAGTAGAAACTCGCCCGATTACAACGGTATGCGCACTTTTCCCCTCGGCGGTTCTAGTTATTCGTTTCGAGCATCAGAAATGCGAAAATTTTGAGTTTCTCAAGCGTTTCTTACCTGCAAACTGCCATATCTCGGGAACGGATTGACCAATCCGCAAAATTTCTGTTGCATCTGAAAGTAGAAACTCGCTCGATTACAACGGTATGCGCACTTTTCCCCTAGGCCGTTCTTGTTATTCGTTTCGAGCATCAGAACTGCGAAAATTTTGAGTTTCTCAAGCGTTTCTTACCTCCAAACTGCCATATCTCGCGAACGGATTGACCAATCCGCAAAATTTCTGTTGCATCTGAAAGTAGAAACTCGCCCGATTACAACGGTATGCGCACTTTTCCCCTAGGCCGTACTAGTTATTCGTGTCGAGCATCAGGACTGCGAAAATTTTGAGTTTCTCAAGCGTTTCTTACCTCCAAACTGCCATATCTCGCGAACGGATTGATCAATCCGCAAAATTTCTGTGCTATCTGAAAGTAGAAACTCGCCCGATTACAACGGTATGCGTACTTCTCCCCTAGGCCGTTCTAGTCATTCGTTTCGAGCATCAGAACTGCGAAAATTTTGAGTTTCTCAAGCGTTTCTTATCTCCAAACTGCCATATCTCGCGAACGGATTGATCAATCCGCAAAATTTCTGTTGCATCTGAAAGTAGAAACTCGCCCGATTACAACGGTATGCGTACTTCTCCCCTAGGCCGTTCTAGTCATTCGTTTCGAGCATCAGAACTGCGAAAATTTTGAGTTTCTCAAGCGTTTCTTATCTCCAAACTGCCATATCTCGCGAACGGATTGATCAATCCGCAAAATTTCTGTTGCATCTGAAAGTAGAAACTCGCCCGATTACAACGGTATGCGCACTTTTCCCCTAGGCCATTCTAGTTATTCGTTTCGAGCATCAGAAATGCGAAAATTTTGAGGTCCTCAAGCGTTTCTTAAATCCAAACGGCCATATCTCGCGAACGGATTGACCAATCCGCAAAATTTCTGTTGCATCTGAAAGTAGAAACTCGCCCGATTACAACGGTATGCGCACTTTTCCCCTAGGCCGTTCTAGTTATTCGTGTCGAGCATCAGAACGGCGAAAATTTTGAGTTTCTCAAGCGTTTCTTACCTCCAAACTGCCATATCTCGCGAACGGATTGACCAATCCGCAAAATTTCTGTTGCATCTAAAAGTAGAAACTCGCCCGATTACAACGGTATGCGCACTTTTCCCCTAGGCCGTTCTAGTTATTCTTGTCGAGCATCAGAACTGCGAAAATTTTGAGTTTCCAAAGCGTTTCTTACCTCCAAACTGCCATATCTCCCGAACGGATTGACCAATCCGCAAAATTTCTGTTGCATCTGAAAGTAGAAGCTCGCCCGATTACAACGGTATGCGTACTTTTCCCCTACGCCGTCCTAGTTACTCGTTTCGAGCATCAGAACTGCGAAAATTTTGAGTTTCTCAAGCGTTACTTATCTCCAAACTGCCATATCTCGCGAACGGATTGATCAATCCGCAAAATTTCTGTTGCATCTGAAAGTAGAAACTCGCCCGATTACAACGGTATGCGCACTTTTCCCCTAGGCCGTTCTAGTTATTCGTGTCGAGCATCAGAACTGCGAAAATTTTGAGTTTCTCAAGCGTTTCTTACCTCCAAACTGCCATATCTCGCGAACGGATTGACCAATCCGCAAAATTTCTGTTGCATCTAAAAGTAGAAACTCGCCCGATTACAACGGTATGCGCACTTTTCCCCTAGGCCGTTCTAGTTATTCTTGTCGAGCATCAGAACTGCGAAAATTTTGAGCTTCTCAAGCGTTTCTTACCTCCAAACTGCCATATCTCCCGAACGGATTGACCAATCCGCAAAATTTCTGTTGCATCTGAAAGTAGAAACTCGCCCGATTACAACGGTATGCGTACTTTTCCCCTAGGCCGTTCTAGTTACTCGTTTCGAGCATCAGAACTGCGAAAATTTTGAGTTTCTCAAGGGTTACTTATCTCCAAACTGCGATATCTCGCGAACGGATTGATCAATCCGCAAAATTTCTGTTGCATCTGAAAGTAGAAACTCGCCCGATTACAACGGTATGCGTACTTTTCTCCTAGGCGGTTCTAGTTATTCATGTCGAGCATCAGAACTGCGAAAATTTTGAGTTTCTCAAGCGTTTCTTACCTCCAAACTGCCATATCTCCCGAACGGATTGACCAATCCGCAAAATTTCTGTTGCATCTGAAAGTAGAAACTCGCCCGATTACAACGGTATGCGTACTTTTCCCCTAGGCCGTTCTAGTTACTCGTTTCGAGCATCAGAACTGCGAAAATTTTGAGTTTCTCAAGCGTTACTTATCTCCAAACTGCCATATCTCGCGAACGGATTGATCAATCCGCAAAGTTTCTGTTGCATCTGAAAGTAGAAACTCGCCCGATTACAACGGTATGCGTACTTTTCTCCTAGGCGGTTCTAGTTATTCATGTCGAGCATCAGAACTGCGAAAATTTTGAGTTTCTCAAGCGTTTCTTACCTCCAAACTGCCATATCTCCCGAACGGATTGACCAATCCGCAAAATTTCTGTTGCATCTGAAAGTAGAAAATCGCCCGATTACGAAGGTAGGTGTAGTTTTCCCCTAGGCCGTTCTAGTTATTCGTGTCGAGCATCAGAACTGCGAAAATTTTGAGTTTCTCAAGCGTTTCTTACCTCCAAACTGCCATATCTCGCGAACGGATTGACCAATCCGCAAAATTTCTGTTGCATCTGAAAGTAGAAACTCGCCCGATTACAACGGTATGCGCACTTTGCCCCTAGGCCGTTTTAGTTATTCGTGTCGAGCATCAGAACTGCGAAAATTTTTAGTTTCTCAAGCGTTTCTTACCTCCAAACTGCCATATCTCGCGAACGGATTGACCAATCCGCAAAATTTCTGTTGCATCTGAAAGTAGAAACTCGCCCGATTACAAAGGTAGGTGTAGTTTTCCCCTAGGCCGTTCTAGTTATTCGTGTCGAGCATCAGAACTGCGAAAATTTTGAGTTTCTCAAGCGTTTCTTATCTCCAAACTGCCATATCTCGCGAACGGATTGATCAATCCGCAAAATTTCTGTTGCATCTGAAAGTAGAAACTCGCCCGATTACAACGGTATGCGCACTTTTCCCCTAGGCCATTCTAGTTATTCGTTTCGAGCATCAGAAATGCGAAAATTTTGAGGTCCTCAAGCGTTTCTTAAATCCAAACGGCCATATCTCGCGAACGGATCGACCAATCCGCAAAATTTCTGTTGCATCTGAAAGTAGAAACTCGCCCGATTACAACGGTATGCGCACTTTTCCCCTAGGCCGTTCTAGTTATTCGTGTCGAGCATCAGGACTGCGAAAATTTTGAGTTTCTCAAGCGTTTCTTACCACCAAACTGCCATATCTCGCGAACGGATTGATCAATCCGCAAAATTTCTGTGCTATCTGAAAGTAGAAACTCGCCCGATTAAAACGGTATGCGTACTTCTCCCCTAGGCCGTTCTAGTCATTCGTTTCGAGCATCAGAACTGCGAAAATTTTGAGTTTCTCAAGCGTTTCTTATCTCCAAACTGCCATATCTCGCGAACGGATTGATCAATCCGCAAAATTTCTGTTGCATCTGAAAGTAGAAACTCGCCCGATTACAACGGTATGCGTACTTCTCCCCTAGGCCGTTCTAGTCATTCGTTTCGAGCATCAGAACTGCGAAAATTTTGAGTTTCTCAAGCGTTTCTTACCTCCAAACTGCCATATCTCCCGAACGGATTGACCAATCCGCAAAATTTCTGTTGCATCTGAAAGTAGAAACTCGCCCGATTACAACGGTATGCGTACTTTTCCCCTAGGCCGTTCTAGTTACTCGTTTCGAGCATCAGAACTGCGAAAATTTTGAGTTTCTCAAGGGTTACTTATCTCCAAACTGCGATATCTCGCGAACGGATTGATCAATCCGCAAAATTTCTGTTGCATCTGAAAGTAGAAACTCGCCCGATTACAACGGTTTGCGTACTTTTCTCCTAGGCGGTTCTAGTTATTCATGTCGAGCATCAGAACTGCGAAACTTTTGAGTTTCTCAAGCGTTTCTTACCTCCAAACTGCCATATCTCCCGAACGGATTGACCAATCCGCAAAATTTCTGTTGCATCTGAAAGTAGAAACTCGCCCGATTACAACGGTATGCGCACTTTTCCCCTAGGCCGTTCTAGTTATTCGTGTCGAGCATCAGAACTGCGAAAATTTTGAGTTTCTCAAGCGTTTCTTACCTCCAAACTGCCATATCTCGCGAACGGATTGACCAATCCGCAAAATTTCTGTTGCATCTAAAAGTAGAAACTCGCCCGATTACAACGGTATGCGCACTTTTCCCCTAGGCCGTTCTAGTTATTCTTGTCGAGCATCAGAACTGCGAAAATTTTGAGTTTCTCAAGCGTTTCTTACCTCCAAACTGCCATATCTCCCGACGGATTGACCAATCCGCAAAATTTCTGTTGCATCTGAAAGTAGAAACTCGCCCGATTACAACGGTATGCGTACTTTTCCCCTAGGCCGTTCTAGTTACTCGTTTCGAGCATCAGAACTGCGAAAATTTTGAGTTTCTCAAGCGTTACTTATCTCCAAACTGCCATATCTCGCGAACGGATTGATCAATCCGCAAAATTTCTGTTGCATCTGAAAGTAGAAACTCGCCCGATTACAACGGTATGCGTACTTTTCTCCTAGGCGGTTCTAGTTATTCATGTCGAGCATCAGAACTGCGAAAATTTTGAGTTTCTCAAGCGTTTCTTACCTCCAAACTGCCATATCTCCCGAACGGATTGACCAATCCGCAAAATTTCTGTTGCATCTGAAAGTAGAAACTCGCCCGATTACGAAGGTATGCGCACTTTGCCCCTAGGCCGTTTTAGTTATTCGTGTCGAGCATCAGAACTGCGAAAATTTTTAGTTTCTCAAGCGTTTCTTACATCCAAACTGCCATATCTCGCGAACGGATTGACCAATCCGCAAAATTTCTGTTGCATCTGAAAGTAGAAACTCGCCCGATTACAAAGGTAGGTGTAGTTTTCCCCTAGGCCGTTCTAGTTATTCGTGTCGAGTATCAGAACTGCGAAAATTTTGAGTTTCTCAAGCGTTTCTTATCTCCAAACTGCCATATCTCGCGAACGGATTGATCAATCCGCAAAATTTCTGTTGCATCTGAAAGTAGAAACTCGCCCGATTACAACGGTATGCGCACTTTTCCCCTAGGCCATTCTAGTTATTCGTTTCGAGCATCAGAAGTGCGAAAATTTTGAGGTCCTCAAGCGTTTCTTAAATCCAAACGGCCATATCTCGCGAACGGATTGATCAATCCGCAAAATTTCTGTTGCATCTGAAAGTAGAAACTCGCCCGATTACAACGGTATGCGCACTTTTCCCCTAGGCCATTCTAGTTATTCGTTTCGAGCATCAGAAATGCGAAAATTTTGAGGTCCTCAAGCGTTTCTTACCTCCAAACTGCCATATCTCGCGAACGGATTGACCAATCCGCAAAATTTCTGTTGCATCTGAAAGTAGAAACTCGCCCGATTACAACGGTATGCGCACTTTTCCCCTAGGCCGTTCTAGTTATTCGTGTCGAGCATCAGAACTGCGAAAATTTTGAGTTTCTCAAGCGTTTCTTACATCCAAACTGCCATATCTCGCGAACGGATTGACCAATCCGCAAAATTTCTGTTGCATCTAAAAGTAGAAACTCGCCCGATTACAACGGTATGCGCACTTTTCCCCTAGGCCGTTCTAGTTATTCTTGTCGAGCATCAGAACTGCGAAAATTTTGAGTTTCTCAAGCGTTTCTTACCTCCAAACTGCCATATCTCCCGAACGGATTGACCAATCCGCAAAATTTCTGTTGCATCTGAAAGTAGAAACTCGCCCGATTACAACGGTATGCGTACTTTTCCCCTAGGCCGTTCTAGTTACTCGTTTCGAGCATCAGAACTGCGAAAATTTTGAGTTTCTCAAGCGTTACTTATCTCCAAACTGCCATATCTCGCGAACGGATTGATCAATCCGCAAAATTTCTGTTGCATCTGAAAGTAGAAACTCGCCCGATTACAACGGTATGCGTACTTTTCTCCTAGGCGGTTCTAGTTATTCATGTCGAGCATCAGAACTGCGAAAATTTTGAGTTTCTCAAGCGTTTCTTACCTCCAAACTGCCATATCTCCCGAACGGATTGACCAATCCGCAAAATTTCTGTTGCATCTGAAAGTAGAAACTCGCCCGATTACAACGGTATGCGTACTTTTCCCCTAGGCCGTTCTAGTTACTCGTTTCGAGCATCAGAACTGCGAAAATTTTGAGTTTCTCAAGCGTTACTTATCTCCAAACTGCCATATCTCGCGAACGGATTGACCAATCCGCAAAATTTCTGTTGCATCTGAAAGTAGAAACTCGCCCGATTACAACGGTATGCGCACTTTGCCCCTAGGCCGTTTTAGTTATTCGTGTCGAGCATCAGAACTGCGAAAATTTTTAGTTTCTCAAGCGTTTCTTATTTCCAAACTGCCGTATCTCGCGAACGGATTGATCAATCCGCAAAATTTCTGTGCTATCTGAAAGTAGAAACTCGCCCGATTACAACGGTATGCGTACTTCTCCCCTAGGCCGTTCTAGTCATTCGTTTCGAGCATCAGAACTGCGAAAATTTTGAGTTTCTCAAGCGTTTCTTATTTCCAAACTGCCGTATCTCGCGAACGGATTGATCAATCCGCAAAATTTCTGTTGCATCTGAAAGTAGAAACTCGCCCGATTACAACGGTATGCGCACTTTTCCCCTAGGCCATTCTAGTTATTCGTTTCGAGCATCAGAAATGCGAAAATTTTGAGGTCCTCAAGCGTTTCTTAAATCCAAACGGCCATATATCGCGAACGGATTGACCAATCCGCAAAACTTCTGTTGCATCTGAAAGTAGAAACTCGCCCGATTACAACGGTATGCGCACTTTTCCCCTCGGCGGTTCTAGTTATTCGTTTCGAGCATCAGAAATGCGAAAATTTTGAGTTTCTCAAGCGTTTCTTACCTGCAAACTGCCATATCTCGGGAACGGATTGACCAATCCGCAAAATTTCTGTTGCATCTGAAAGTAGAAACTCGCTCGATTACAACGGTATGCGCACTTTTCCCCTAGGCCGTTCTTGTTATTCGTTTCGAGCATCAGAACTGCGAAAATTTTGAGTTTCTCAAGCGTTTCTTACCTCCAAACTGCCATATCTCGCGAACGGATTGACCAATCCGCAAAATTTCTGTTGCATCTGAAAGTAGAAACTCGCCCGATTACAACGGTATGCGCACTTTTCCCCTAGGCCGTACTAGTTATTCGTGTCGAGCATCAGGACTGCGAAAATTTTGAGTTTCTCAAGCGTTTCTTACCTCCAAACTGCCATATCTCGCGAACGGATTGATCAATCCGCAAAATTTCTGTGCTATCTGAAAGTAGAAACTCGCCCGATTACAACGGTATGCGTACTTCTCCCCTAGGCCGTTCTAGTCATTCGTTTCGAGCATCAGAACTGCGAAAATTTTGAGTTTCTCAAGCGTTTCTTATCTCCAAACTGCCATATCTCGCGAACGGATTGATCAATCCGCAAAATTTCTGTTGCATCTGAAAGTAGAAACTCGCCCGATTACAACGGTATGCGTACTTCTCCCCTAGGCCGTTCTAGTCATTCGTTTCGAGCATCAGAACTGCGAAAATTTTGAGTTTCTCAAGCGTTTCTTATCTCCAAACTGCCATATCTCGCGAACGGATTGATCAATCCGCAAAATTTCTGTTGCATCTGAAAGTAGAAACTCGCCCGATTACAACGGTATGCGCACTTTTCCCCTAGGCCATTCTAGTTATTCGTTTCGAGCATCAGAAATGCGAAAATTTTGAGGTCCTCAAGCGTTTCTTAAATCCAAACGGCCATATCTCGCGAACGGATTGACCAATCCGCAAAATTTCTGTTGCATCTGAAAGTAGAAACTCGCCCGATTACAACGGTATGCGCACTTTTCCCCTAGGCCGTTCTAGTTATTCGTGTCGAGCATCAGAACGGCGAAAATTTTGAGTTTCTCAAGCGTTTCTTACCTCCAAACTGCCATATCTCGCGAACGGATTGACCAATCCGCAAAATTTCTGTTGCATCTAAAAGTAGAAACTCGCCCGATTACAACGGTATGCGCACTTTTCCCCTAGGCCGTTCTAGTTATTCTTGTCGAGCATCAGAACTGCGAAAATTTTGAGTTTCCAAAGCGTTTCTTACCTCCAAACTGCCATATCTCCCGAACGGATTGACCAATCCGCAAAATTTCTGTTGCATCTGAAAGTAGAAGCTCGCCCGATTACAACGGTATGCGTACTTTTCCCCTACGCCGTCCTAGTTACTCGTTTCGAGCATCAGAACTGCGAAAATTTTGAGTTTCTCAAGCGTTACTTATCTCCAAACTGCCATATCTCGCGAACGGATTGATCAATCCGCAAAATTTCTGTTGCATCTGAAAGTAGAAACTCGCCCGATTACAACGGTATGCGCACTTTTCCCCTAGGCCGTTCTAGTTATTCGTGTCGAGCATCAGAACTGCGAAAATTTTGAGTTTCTCAAGCGTTTCTTACCTCCAAACTGCCATATCTCGCGAACGGATTGACCAATCCGCAAAATTTCTGTTGCATCTAAAAGTAGACACTCGCCCGATTACAACGGTATGCGCACTTTTCCCCTAGGCCGTTCTAGTTATTCTTGTCGAGCATCAGAACTGCGAAAATTTTGAGCTTCTCAAGCGTTTCTTACCTCCAAACTGCCATATCTCCCGAACGGATTGACCAATCCGCAAAATTTCTGTTGCATCTGAAAGTAGAAACTCGCCCGATTACAACGGTATGCGTACTTTTCCCCTAGGCCGTTCTAGTTACTCGTTTCGAGCATCAGAACTGCGAAAATTTTGAGTTTCTCAAGGGTTACTTATCTCCAAACTGCGATATCTCGCGAACGGATTGATCAATCCGCAAAATTTCTGTTGCATCTGAAAGTAGAAACTCGCCCGATTACAACGGTATGCGTACTTTTCTCCTAGGCGGTTCTAGTTATTCATGTCGAGCATCAGAACTGCGAAAATTTTGAGTTTCTCAAGCGTTTCTTACCTCCAAACTGCCATATCTCCCGAACGGATTGACCAATCCGCAAAATTTCTGTTGCATCTGAAAGTAGAAACTCGCCCGATTACAACGGTATGCGTACTTTTCCCCTAGGCCGTTCTAGTTACTCGTTTCGAGCATCAGAACTGCGAAAATTTTGAGTTTCTCAAGCGTTACTTATCTCCAAACTGCCATATCTCGCGAACGGATTGATCAATCCGCAAAGTTTCTGTTGCATCTGAAAGTAGAAACTCGCCCGATTACAACGGTATGCGTACTTTTCTCCTAGGCGGTTCTAGTTATTCATGTCGAGCATCAGAACTGCGAAAATTTTGAGTTTCTCAAGCGTTTCTTACCTCCAAACTGCCATATCTCCCGAACGGATTGACCAATCCGCAAAATTTCTGTTGCATCTGAAAGTAGAAAATCGCCCGATTACGAAGGTAGGTGTAGTTTTCCCCTAGGCCGTTCTAGTTATTCGTGTCGAGCATCAGAACTGCGAAAATTTTGAGTTTCTCAAGCGTTTCTTACCTCCAAACTGCCATATCTCGCGAACGGATTGACCAATCCGCAAAATTTCTGTTGCATCTGAAAGTAGAAACTCGCCCGATTACAACGGTATGCGCACTTTGCCCCTAGGCCGTTTTAGTTATTCGTGTCGAGCATCAGAACTGCGAAAATTTTTAGTTTCTCAAGCGTTTCTTACCTCCAAACTGCCATATCTCGCGAACGGATTGACCAATCCGCAAAATTTCTGTTGCATCTGAAAGTAGAAACTCGCCCGATTACAAAGGTAGGTGTAGTTTTCCCCTAGGCCGTTCTAGTTATTCGTGTCGAGCATCAGAACTGCGAAAATTTTGAGTTTCTCAAGCGTTTCTTATCTCCAAACTGCCATATCTCGCGAACGGATTGATCAATCCGCAAAATTTCTGTTGCATCTGAAAGTAGAAACTCGCCCGATTACAACGGTATGCGCACTTTTCCCCTAGGCCATTCTAGTTATTCGTTTCGAGCATCAGAAATGCGAAAATTTTGAGGTCCTCAAGCGTTTCTTAAATCCAAACGGCCATATCTCGCGAACGGATCGACCAATCCGCAAAATTTCTGTTGCATCTGAAAGTAGAAACTCGCCCGATTACAACGGTATGCGCACTTTTCCCCTAGGCCGTTCTAGTTATTCGTGTCGAGCATCAGGACTGCGAAAATTTTGAGTTTCTCAAGCGTTTCTTACCACCAAACTGCCATATCTCGCGAACGGATTGATCAATCCGCAAAATTTCTGTGCTATCTGAAAGTAGAAACTCGCCCGATTAAAACGGTATGCGTACTTCTCCCCTAGGCCGTTCTAGTCATTCGTTTCGAGCATCAGAACTGCGAAAATTTTGAGTTTCTCAAGCGTTTCTTATCTCCAAACTGCCATATCTCGCGAACGGATTGATCAATCCGCAAAATTTCTGTTGCATCTGAAAGTAGAAACTCGCCCGATTACAACGGTATGCGTACTTCTCCCCTAGGCCGTTCTAGTCATTCGTTTCGAGCATCAGAACTGCGAAAATTTTGAGTTTCTCAAGCGTTTCTTACCTCCAAACTGCCATATCTCCCGAACGGATTGACCAATCCGCAAAATTTCTGTTGCATCTGAAAGTAGAAACTCGCCCGATTACAACGGTATGCGTACTTTTCCCCTAGGCCGTTCTAGTTACTCGTTTCGAGCATCAGAACTGCGAAAATTTTGAGTTTCTCAAGGGTTACTTATCTCCAAACTGCGATATCTCGCGAACGGATTGATCAATCCGCAAAATTTCTGTTGCATCTGAAAGTAGAAACTCGCCCGATTACAACGGTTTGCGTACTTTTCTCCTAGGCGGTTCTAGTTATTCATGTCGAGCATCAGAACTGCGAAACTTTTGAGTTTCTCAAGCGTTTCTTACCTCCAAACTGCCATATCTCCCGAACGGATTGACCAATCCGCAAAATTTCTGTTGCATCTGAAAGTAGAAACTCGCCCGATTACAACGGTATGCGCACTTTTCCCCTAGGCCGTTCTAGTTATTCGTGTCGAGCATCAGAACTGCGAAAATTTTGAGTTTCTCAAGCGTTTCTTACCTCCAAACTGCCATATCTCGCGAACGGATTGACCAATCCGCAAAATTTCTGTTGCATCTAAAAGTAGAAACTCGCCCGATTACAACGGTATGCGCACTTTTCCCCTAGGCCGTTCTAGTTATTCTTGTCGAGCATCAGAACTGCGAAAATTTTGAGTTTCTCAAGCGTTTCTTACCTCCAAACTGCCATATCTCCCGACGGATTGACCAATCCGCAAAATTTCTGTTGCATCTGAAAGTAGAAACTCGCCCGATTACAACGGTATGCGTACTTTTCCCCTAGGCCGTTCTAGTTACTCGTTTCGAGCATCAGAACTGCGAAAATTTTGAGTTTCTCAAGCGTTACTTATCTCCAAACTGCCATATCTCGCGAACGGATTGATCAATCCGCAAAATTTCTGTTGCATCTGAAAGTAGAAACTCGCCCGATTACAACGGTATGCGTACTTTTCTCCTAGGCGGTTCTAGTTATTCATGTCGAGCATCAGAACTGCGAAAATTTTGAGTTTCTCAAGCGTTTCTTACCTCCAAACTGCCATATCTCCCGAACGGATTGACCAATCCGCAAAATTTCTGTTGCATCTGAAAGTAGAAACTCGCCCGATTACGAAGGTATGCGCACTTTGCCCCTAGGCCGTTTTAGTTATTCGTGTCGAGCATCAGAACTGCGAAAATTTTTAGTTTCTCAAGCGTTTCTTACATCCAAACTGCCATATCTCGCGAACGGATTGACCAATCCGCAAAATTTCTGTTGCATCTGAAAGTAGAAACTCGCCCGATTACAAAGGTAGGTGTAGTTTTCCCCTAGGCCGTTCTAGTTATTCGTGTCGAGTATCAGAACTGCGAAAATTTTGAGTTTCTCAAGCGTTTCTTATCTCCAAACTGCCATATCTCGCGAACGGATTGATCAATCCGCAAAATTTCTGTTGCATCTGAAAGTAGAAACTCGCCCGATTACAACGGTATGCGCACTTTTCCCCTAGGCCATTCTAGTTATTCGTTTCGAGCATCAGAAGTGCGAAAATTTTGAGGTCCTCAAGCGTTTCTTAAATCCAAACGGCCATATCTCGCGAACGGATTGATCAATCCGCAAAATTTCTGTTGCATCTGAAAGTAGAAACTCGCCCGATTACAACGGTATGCGCACTTTTCCCCTAGGCCATTCTAGTTATTCGTTTCGAGCATCAGAAATGCGAAAATTTTGAGGTCCTCAAGCGTTTCTTACCTCCAAACTGCCATATCTCGCGAACGGATTGACCAATCCGCAAAATTTCTGTTGCATCTGAAAGTAGAAACTCGCCCGATTACAACGGTATGCGCACTTTTCCCCTAGGCCGTTCTAGTTATTCGTGTCGAGCATCAGAACTGCGAAAATTTTGAGTTTCTCAAGCGTTTCTTACCTCCAAACTGCCATATCTCGCGAACGGATTGACCAATCCGCAAAATTTCTGTTGCATCTAAAAGTAGAAACTCGCCCGATTACAACGGTATGCGTACTTTTCCCCTAGGCCGTTCTAGTTACTCGTTTCGAGCATCAGAACTGCGAAAATTTTGAGTTTCTCAAGCGTTTCTTACCTCCAAACTGCCATATCTCGCGAACGGATTGACCAATCCGCAAAATTTCTGTTGCATCTGAAAGTAGAAACTCGCCCGATTACAACGGTATGCGCACTTTTCCCCTAGGCCGTTCTAGTTACTCGTCTCGAGCATCAGAACTGCGAAAATTTTGTGTTTCTCAAGCGTTTCTTATCTCCAAAGTGCCATATCTCGCGAACGGATTGATCAATCCGTAAAATTTCTGTTGCATCTGAAAGTAGAAACTCGCCCGATTACAACGGTATGCGCACTTTTCCCCTAGGCCGTTCTAGTTATTCGTGTCGAGCATCAGAACTGCGAAAATTTTGAGTTTCTCAAGCGTTTCTTATCTCCAAACTGCCATATCTCGCGAACGGATTGATCAATCCGCAAAATTTCTGTTGCATCTGAAAGTAGAAACTCGCCCGATTACAACGGTATGCGCACTTTTCCCCTAGGCCATTCTAGTTATTCGTTTCGAGCATCAGAAGTGCGAAAATTTTGAGGTCCTCAAGCGTTTCTTAAATCCAAACGGCCATATCTCGCGAACGGATTGACCAATCCGCAAAATTTCTGTTGCATCTGAAAGTAGAAACTCGCCCGATTACAACGGTATGCGCACTTTTCCCCTAGGCCGTTCTAGTTATTCGTGTCGAGCATCAGAACTGCGAAAATTTTGAGTTTCTCAAGCGTTTCTTACATCCAAACTGCCATATCTCGCGAACGGATTGACCAATCCGCAAAATTTCTGTTGCATCTGAAAGTAGAAACTCGCCCGATTACAACGGTATGCGCACTTTTCCCCTAGGCCATTCTAGTTATTCGTTTCGAGCATCAGAAATGCGAAAATTTTGAGGTCCTCAAGCGTTTCTTAAATCCAAACGGCCATATCTCGCGAACGGATTGACCAATCCGGAAAATTTCTGTTGCATCTGAAAGTAGAAACTCGCCCGATTACAACGGTATGTGAACTTTTCCCCTATGCCGTTCTAGTTACTCGTTTCGAGCATCAGAACTGCGAAAATTTTGAGTTTCTCAAGCGTTTCTTACCTCCAAACTGCCATATCTCGCGAACGGATTGACCAATCCGCAAAATTTCTGTTGCATCTAAAAGTAGAAACTCGCCCGATTACAACGGTATGCGTACTTCTCCCCTAGGCCGTTCTAGTCATTCGTTTCGAGCATCAGAACTGCGAAAATTTTGAGTTTCTCAAGCGTTTCTTATCTCCAAACTGCCATATCTCGCGAACGGATTGATCAATCCGCAAAATTTCTGTTGCATCTGAAAGTAGAAACTCGCCCGATTACAACGGTATGCGCACTTTTCCCCTAGGCCATTCTAGTTATTCGTTTCGAGCATCAGAAATGCGAAAATTTTGAGGTCCTCAAGCGTTTCTTAAATCCAAACGGCCATATCTCGCGAACGGATTGACCAATCCGCAAAATTTCTGTTGCATCTGAAAGTAGAAACTCGCCCGATTACAACGGTATGCGCACTTTTCCCCTAGGCCGTTCTAGTTATTCGTGTCGAGCATCAGAACTGCGAAAATTTTGAGTTTCTCAAGCGTTTCTTACATCCAAACTGCCATATCTCGCGAACGGATTGACCAATCCGCAAAATTTCTGTTGCATCTGAAAGTGGAAACTCGCCCGATTACAACGGTATGCGCACTTTTCCCCTAGGCCATTCTAGTTATTCGTTTCGAGCATCAGAAATGCGAAAATTTTGAGGTCCTCAAGCGTTTCTTAAATCCAAACGGCCATATCTCGCGAACGGATTGACCAATCCGGAAAATTTCTGTTGCATCTGAAAGTAGAAACTCGCCCGATTACAACGGTATGTGAACTTTTCCCCTATGCCGTTCTAGTTACTCGTTTCGAACATCAGAACTGCGAAAATTTTGAGTTTCTCAAGCGTTTCTTACCTCCAAACTGCCATATCTCGCGAACGGATTGACCAATCCGCCAAATTTCTGTTGCGTCTGAAAATAGAAACTCGCCCGATTACAACGGTATGCGCACTTTTCCCCTAGGCCGTTCTAGTTATTCGTGTCGAGCATCAGAACTGCGAAAATTTTGAGTTTCTCAAGCGTTTCTTACCTCCAAACTGCCATATCTCGCGAACGGATTGACCAATCCGCCAAATTTCTGTTGCATCTGAAAGTAGAAACTCGCCCGATTACAACGGTATGCGCACTTTTCCCCTAGGCCGTTCTAGTTACTCGTCTCGAGCATCAGAACTGCGAAAATTTTGTGTTTCTCAAGCGTTTCTTATCTCCAAAGTGCCATATCTCGCGAACGGATTGATCAATCCGTAAAATTTCTGTTGCATCTGAAAGTAGAAACTCGCCCGATTACAACGGTATGCGCACTTTTCCCCTAGGCCGTTCTTGTTATGCGTTTCGAGCATCAGAACTGCGAAAATGTTGAGTTTCTCAATCGTTTCTTACCTCCAAACTGCCATATCTCGCGAACGGATTGACTAATCCGCAAAATTTCTGTTGCTTCTGAAAGTAGAAACTCGCCCGATTACAACGGTATGCGCACTTTGCCCCTAGGCCGTTCTAGTTATTCATGTGGAGCATCAGAACTGCGAAAATTTTGAGTTTCTCAAGCGTTTCTTACCTCCAAACTGCCATATCTCCCGATCGGATTGACCAATCCGCAAAATTTCTGTTGCATCTGAAAGTAGAAACTCGCCCGATTACAAAGGTAGGTGTAGTTTTCCCCTAGGCCGTTCTAGTTATTCGTGTCGAGCATCAGAACTGCGAAAATTTTGAGTTTCTCAAGCGTTTCTTACCTCCAAACTGCCATATCTCGCGAACGGATTGACCAATCCGCAAAATTTCTGTTGCATCTGAAAGTAGACACTCGCCCGATTACAACGGTATGCGCACTTTTCCCCTAGGCCGTTCTAGTTATTCGTGTCGAGCATAAGAACTGCGAAAATTTTGAGTTTCTCAAGCGTTTCTTATCTCCAAACTGCCATATCTCGCGAACGGATTGATCAATCCGCAAAATTTCTGTTGCATCTGAAAGTAGAAACTCGCCCGATTACAACGGTATGCGCACTTTTCCCCTAGACTATTCTAGTTATTCGTTTCGAGCATCAGAAATGCGAAAATTTTGAGGTCCTCAAGCGTTTCTTAAATCCAAACGGCCATATCTCGCGAACGGATTGACCAATCCGCAAAATTTCTGTTGCATCTGAAAGTAGAAACTCGCCCGATTACAACGGTATGCGCACTTTTCCCCTAGGTGGTTCTAGTTATTCGTTTCGAGCATCAGAAATGCGAAAATTTTGAGGTCCTCAAGCGTTTCTTAAATCCAAACGGCCATATCTCGCGAACGGATTGACCAATCCGCAAAATTTCTGTTGCATCTGAAAGTAGAAACTCGCCCGATTACAACGGTATGCGCACTTTTCCCCTCGGCGGTTCTAGTTATTCGTTTCGAGCATCAGAAATGCGAAAATTTTGAGTTTCTCAAGCGTTTCTTACCTGCAAACTGCCATATCTCGGGAACGGATTGACCAATCCGCAAAATTTCTGTTGCATCTGAAAGTAGAAACTCGCCCGATTACAACGGTAGGTGTAGTTTTCCCCTAGGCCGTTCTAGTTATTCGTTTCGAGCATCAGAACAGCGAAAATTTTGAGTTTCTCAAGCGTTTCTTACCTCCAAACTGCCATATCTCGCGAACGGATTGACCAATCCGCCAAATTTCTGTTGCATCTGAAAGTAGAAACTCGCCCGATTACAACGGTATGCGCACTTTTCCCCTAGGCCGTTCTAGAAATTCGTGTCGAGCATCAGAACTGCGAAAATTTTGAGTTTCTCAAGCGTTTCTTACCTCCAAACTGCCATATCTCGCGAACGGATTGACCAATCCGCAAAATTTCTGTTGCATCTAAAAGTAGAAACTCGCCCGATTACAACGGTATGCGTACTTTTCCCCTAGGCCGTTCTAGTTACTCGTTTCGAGCATCAGAACTGCGAAAATTTTGAGTTTCTCAAGCGTTTCTTACCTCCAAACTCCCATATCTCGCGAACGGATTGACCAATCCGCAAAATTTCTGTTGCATCTGAAAGTAGAAACTCGCCCGATTACAACGGTATGCGCACTTTTCCCCTAGGCCGTTCTAGTTACTCGTCTCGAGCATCAGAACTGCGAAAATTTTGTGTTTCTCAAGCGTTTCTTATCTCCAAAGTGCCATATCTCGCGAACGGATTGATCAATCCGTAAAATTTCTGTTGCATCTGAAAGTAGAAACTCGCCCGATTACAACGGTATGTGAACTTTTCCCCTATGCCGTTCTAGTTACTAGTTTCGAGCATTAGAACTGCGAAAATTTTGAGTTTCTCAAGCGTTTCTTACATCCAAACTGCCATATCTCGGGAACGGATTGACCAATCCGCAAAATGTCTGTTACATCTGAAAGTAGAAACTCGCCCGATTACAACGGTATGCGCACTTTTCCCCTAGGCGGTTCTAGTTATTCGTTTCGAGCATCAGAAATGCGTAAATTTTGAGTTTCTCAAGCGTTTCTTACCTCCAAACTGCCATATCTCGGGAACGGATTGACCAATCCGCAAAATTTCTGTTGCATCTGAAAGTAGAAACTCGCCCGATTACAACGGTATGCGCACTTTTCCCCTAGGCCGTTCTTGTTATTCGTTTCGAGCATCAGAACTGCGAAAATTTTGAGTTTCTCAATCGTTTCTTACCTCCAAACTGCCATATCTCGCGAACGGATTGACTAATCCGCAAAATTTCTGTTGCTCCTGAAAGTAGAAACTCGCCCGATTACAACGGTATGCGCACTTTGCCCCTAGGCCGTTCTAGTTATTCATGTGGAGCATCAGAACTGCGAAAATTTTGAGTTTCTCAAGCGTTTCTTACCTCCAAACTGCCATATCTCCCGAACGGATTGACCAATCCGCAAAATTTCTGTTGCATCTGAAAGTAGAAACTCGCCCGATTACGAAGGTAGGTGTAATTTTCCCCTAGGCCGTTCTAGTTATTCGTGTCGAGCATCAGAACTGCGAAAATTTTGAGTTTCTCAAGCGTTTCTTACCTCCAAACTGCCATATCTCGCGAACGGATTGACCAATCCGCAAAATTTCTGTTGCATCTGAAAGTAGAAACTCGCCCGATTACAAAGGTAGGTGTAGTTTTCCCCTAGGCCGTTCTAGTTATTCGTGTCGAGCATCAGAACTGCGAAAATTTTGAGTTTCTCAAGCGTTTCTTACCTCCAAACTGCCATATCTCGCGAACGGATTGACCAATCCGCAAAATTTCTGTTGCATCTGAAAGTAGACACTCGCCCGATTACAACGGTATGCGTACTTCTCCCCTAGGCCGTTCTAGTCATTCGTTTCGAGCATCAGAACTGCGAAAATTTTGAGTTTCTCAAGCGTTTCTTATCTCCAAACTGCCATATCTCGCGAACGGATTGATCAATCCGCAAAATTTCTGTTGCATCTGAAAGTATAAACTCGCCCGATTACAACGGTATGCGCACTTTTCCCCTAGGCGGTTCTAGTTATTCGTTTCGAGCATCAGAACTGCGAAAATTTTGAGTTTCTCAAGCGTTTCTTATCTCCAAACTGCCATATCTCGCGAACGGATTGATCAATCCGCAAAATTTCTGTGCTATCTGAAAGTAGAAACTCGCCCGATTACAACGGTATGCGTACTTCTCCCCTAGGCCGTTCTAGTCATTCGTTTCGAGCATCAGAACTGCGAAAATTTTGAGTTTCTCAAGCGTTTCTTATCTCCAAACTGCCATATCTCGCGAACGGATTGATCAATCCGCAAAATTTCTGTTGCATCTGAAAGTATAAACTCGCCCGATTACAACGGTATGCGTACTTCTCCCCTAGGCCGTACTAGTCATTCGTTTCGAGCATCAGAACTGCGAAAATTTTGAGTTTCTCAAGCGTTTCTTATCTCCAAACTGCCATATCTCGCGAACGGATTGATCAATCCGCAAAATTTCTGTTGCATCTGAAAGTAGAAACTCGCCCGATTACAACGGTATGCGCACTTTTCCCCTAGGCCATTCTAGTTATTCGTTTCGAGCATCAGAAATGCGAAAATTTTGAGGTCCTCAAGCGTTTCTTAAATCCAAACGGCCATATCTCGCGAACGGATTGACCAATCCGCAAAATTTCTGTTGCATCTGAAAGTAGAAACTCGCCCGATTACAACGGTATGCGCACTTTTCCCCTAGGCCGTTCTAGTTATTCGTGTCGAGCATCAGAACTGCGAAAATTTTGAGTTTCTCAAGCGTTTCTTACCTCCAAACTGCCATATCTCGCGAACGGATTGACCAATCCGCAAAATTTCTGTTGCATCTGAAAGTGGAAACTCGCCCGATTACAACGGTATGCGCACTTTTCCCCTAGGCCATTCTAGTTATTCGTTTCGAGCATCAGAAATGCGAAAATTTTGAGGTCCTCAAGCGTTTCTTAAATCCAAACGGCCATATCTCGCGAACGGATTGACCAATCCGCAAAATTTCTGTTGCATCTGAAAGTAGAAACTCGCCCGATTACAACGGTATGCGCACTTTTCCCCTAGGCCGTTCTAGTTATTCGTGTTGAGCATCAGAACTGCGAAAATTTTGAGTTTCTCAAGCGTTTCTTACCTCCAAACTGCCATATCTCGCGAACGGATTGACCAATCCGCAAAATTTCTGTTGCATCTGAAAGTAGAAACTCGCCCGATAACAACGGTAGGTGTAGTTTTCCCCTAGGCCGTTCTAGTTATTCGTTTCGAGCATCAGAACTGCGAAAATTTTGAGTTTCTCAATCGTTTCTTACCTCCAAACTGCCATATCTCGCGAACGGATTGACTAATCCGCAAAATTTCTGTTGCTTCTGAAAGTAGAAACTCGCCCGATTACAACGGTATGCGCACTTTGCCCCTAGGCCGTTCTAGTTATTCATGTGGAGCATCAGAACTGCGAAAATTTTGAGTTTCTCAAGCGTTTCTTACCTCCAAACTGCCATATCTCCCGAACGGATTGACCAATCCGCAAAATTTCTGTTGCATCTGAAAGTAGAAACTCGCCCGATTACGAAGGTAGGTGTAGTTTTCCCCTAGGCCGTTCTAGTTATCCGTGTCGAGCATCAGAACTGCGAAAATTTTGAGTTTCTCAAGCGTTTCTTACCTCCAAACTGCCATATCTCGCGAACAGATTGACCAATCCGCAAAATTTCTGTTGCATCTGAAAGTAGAAACTCGCCCGATTACAAAGGTAGGTGTAGTTTTCCCCTAGGCCGTTCTAGTTATTCGTGTCGAGCATCAGAACTGCGAAAATTTTGAGTTTCTCAAGCGTTTCTTACCTCCAAACTGCCATATCTCGCGAACGGATTGACCAATCCGCAAAATTTCTGTTGCATCTGAAAGTAGACACTCGCCCGATTACAACGGTATGCGCACTTTTCCCCTAGGCCATTCTAGTTATTCGTTTCGAGCATCAGAAATGCGAAAATTTTGAGGTCCTCAAGCGTTTCTTAAATCCAAACGGCCATATCTCGCGAACGGATTGACCAATCCGCAAAATTTCTGTTGCATCTGAAAGTAGAAACTCGCCCGATTACAACGGTATGCGCACTTTTCCCCTAGGCCGTTCTAGTTATTCGTGTTGAGCATCAGAACTGCGAAAATTTTGAGTTTCTCAAGCGTTTCTTATCTCCAAACTGCCATATCTCGCGAACGGATTGATCAATCCGCAAAATTTCTGTTGCATCTGAATGTAGAAACTCGCCCGATTACAACGGTATGCGCACTTTTCCCCTAGGCCGTTCTAGTTATTCGTTTCGAGCATCAGAAATGCGGAAATTTTGAGGTCCTCAAGCGTTTCTTAAATCCAAACGGCCATATCTCGCGAACGGATTGACCAATCCGAATAATTTCTGTTGCATCTGAAAGTAGAAACTCGCCCGATTACAACGGTATGCGCACTTTTCCCCTAGGGAGTTCTAGTTATTCGTTTCGAGCATCAGAACTGCGAAAATTTTGAGTTTCTCAAGCGTTTCTTATTTCCAAACTGCCATATCTCGCGAACGGATTGATCAATCCGCAAAATTTCTGTGCTATCTGAAAGTAGAAACTCGCCCGATTACAACGGTATGCGTACTTCTCCCCTAGGCCGTTCTAGTCATTCGTTTCGAGCATCAGAACTGCGAAAATTTTGAGTTTCTCAAGCGTTTCTTATCTCCAAACTGCCATATCTCGCGAACGGATTGATCAATCCGCAAAATTTCTGTTGCATCTGAAAGTAGAAACTCGCCCGATTACAACGGTATGCGCACTTTTCCCCTAGGCCGTTCTAGTTATTCGTGTCGAGCATCAGAACTGCGAAAATTTTGAGTTTCTCAAGCGTTTCTTACCTCCAAACTGCCATATCTCGCGAACGGATTGACCAATCCGCAAAATTTCTGTTGCATCTGAAAGTGGAAACTCGCCCGATTACAACGGTATGCGCACTTTTCCCCTAGGCCATTCTAGTTATTCGTTTCGAGCATCAGAAATGCGAAAATTTTGAGGTCCTCAAGCGTTTCTTAAATCCAAACGGCCATATCTCGCGAACGGATTGACCAATCCGCAAAATTTCTGTTGCATCTGAAAGTAGAAACTCGCCCGATTACAACGGTATGCGCACTTTTCCCCTAGGCCGTTCTAGTTATTCGTGTTGAGCATCAGAACTGCGAAAATTTTGAGTTTCTCAAGCGTTTCTTACCTCCAAACTGCCATATCTCGCGAACGGATTGACCAATCCGCAAAATTTCTGTTGCATCTGAAAGTAGAAACTCGCCCGATAACAACGGTAGGTGTAGTTTTCCCCTAGGCCGTTCTAGTTATTCGTTTCGAGCATCAGAACTGCGAAAATTTTGAGTTTCTCAATCGTTTCTTACCTCCAAACTGCCATATCTCGCGAACGGATTGACTAATCCGCAAAATTTCTGTTGCTTCTGAAAGTAGAAACTCGCCCGATTACAACGGTATGCGCACTTTGCCCCTAGGCCGTTCTAGTTATTCATGTGGAGCATCAGAACTGCGAAAATTTTGAGTTTCTCAAGCGTTTCTTACCTCCAAACTGCCATATCTCCCGAACGGATTGACCAATCCGCAAAATTTCTGTTGCATCTGAAAGTAGAAACTCGCCCGATTACGAAGGTAGGTGTAGTTTTCCCCTAGGCCGTTCTAGTTATCCGTGTCGAGCATCAGAACTGCGAAAATTTTGAGTTTCTCAAGCGTTTCTTACCTCCAAACTGCCATATCTCGCGAACAGATTGACCAATCCGCAAAATTTCTGTTGCATCTGAAAGTAGAAACTCGCCCGATTACAAAGGTAGGTGTAGTTTTCCCCTAGGCCGTTCTAGTTATTCGTGTCGAGCATCAGAACTGCGAAAATTTTGAGTTTCTCAAGCGTTTCTTACCTCCAAACTGCCATATCTCGCGAACGGATTGACCAATCCGCAAAATTTCTGTTGCATCTGAAAGTAGACACTCGCCCGATTACAACGGTATGCGCACTTTTCCCCTAGGCCATTCTAGTTATTCGTTTCGAGCATCAGAAATGCGAAAATTTTGAGGTCCTCAAGCGTTTCTTAAATCCAAACGGCCATATCTCGCGAACGGATTGACCAATCCGCAAAATTTCTGTTGCATCTGAAAGTAGAAACTCGCCCGATTACAACGGTATGCGCACTTTTCCCCTAGGCCGTTCTAGTTATTCGTGTTGAGCATCAGAACTGCGAAAATTTTGAGTTTCTCAAGCGTTTCTTATCTCCAAACTGCCATATCTCGCGAACGGATTGATCAATCCGCAAAATTTCTGTTGCATCTGAATGTAGAAACTCGCCCGATTACAACGGTATGCGCACTTTTCCCCTAGGCCGTTCTAGTTATTCGTTTCGAGCATCAGAAATGCGGAAATTTTGAGGTCCTCAAGCGTTTCTTAAATCCAAACGGCCATATCTCGCGAACGGATTGACCAATCCGAATAATTTCTGTTGCATCTGAAAGTAGAAACTCGCCCGATTACAACGGTATGCGCACTTTTCCCCTAGGCGGTTCTAGTTATTCGTTTCGAGCATCAGAACTGCGAAAATTTTGAGTTTCTCAAGCGTTTCTTATTTCCAAACTGCCATATCTCGCGAACGGATTGATCAATCCGCAAAATTTCTGTGCTATCTGAAAGTAGAAACTCGCCCGATTACAACGGTATGCGTACTTCTCCCCTAGGCCGTTCTAGTCATTCGTTTCGAGCATCAGAACTGCGAAAATTTTGAGTTTCTCAAGCGTTTCTTATCTCCAAACTGCCATATCTCGCGAACGGATTGATCAATCCGCAAAATTTCTGTTGCATCTGAAAGTAGAAACTCGCCCGATTACAACGGTATGCGTACTTCTCCCCTAGGCCGTTCTAGTCATTCGTTTCGAGCATCAGAACTGCGAAAATTTTGAGTTTCTCAAGCGTTTCTTATCTCCAAACTGCCATATCTCGCGAACGGATTGATCAATCCGCAAAATTTCTGTTGCATCTGAAAGTAGAAACTCGCCCGATTACAACGGTATGCGCACTTTTCCCCTAGGCCATTCTAGTTATTCGTTTCGAGCATCAGAAATGCGAAAATTTTGAGGTCCTCAAGCGTTTCTTAAATCCAAACGGCCATATCTCGCGAACGGATTGACCAATCCGCGAAATTTCTGTTGCATCTGAAAGTGGAAACTCGCCCGATTACAACGGTATGCGCACTTTTCCCCTAGGCCATTCTAGTTATTCGTTTCGAGCATCAGAAATGCGAAAATTTTGAGTTTCTCAAGCGTTTCTTACCTCCAAACTGCCATATCTCGCGAACGGATTGACCAATCCGCCAAATTTCTGTTGCATCTGAAAGTAGAAACTCGCCCGATTACAACGGTATGCGCACTTTTCCCCTAGGCCGTTCTAGTTACTCGTTTCGAGCATCAGAACTGCGAAAATTTTGAGTTTCTCAAGCGTTTCTTACCTCCAAACTGCCATATCTCGCGAACGGTTTGACCAATCCGCAAAATTTCTGTTGCATCTGAAAGTAGAAACTCGCCCGATTACAACGGTAGGTGTAGTTTTCCCCTAGGCCGTTCTAGTTATTCGTTTCGAGCATCAGAACAGCGAAAATTTTGAGTTTCTCAAGCGTTTCTTACCTCCAAACTGCCATATCTCGCGAACGGATTGACCAATCCGCCAAATTTCTGTTGCATCTGAAAGTAGAAACTCGCCCGATTACAACGGTATGCGCACTTTTCCCCTAGGCCGTTCTAGAAATTCGTGTCGAGCATCAGAACTGCGAAAATTTTGAGTTTCTCAAGCGTTTCTTACCTCCAAACTGCCATATCTCGCGAACGGATTGACCAATCCGCAAAATTTCTGTTGCATCTAAAAGTAGAAACTCGCCCGATTACAACGGTATGCGTACTTTTCCCCTAGGCCGTTCTAGTTACTCGTTTCGAGCATCAGAACTGCGAAAATTTTGAGTTTCTCAAGCGTTTCTTACCTCCAAACTGCCATATCTCGCGAACGGATTGACCAATCCGCAAAATTTCTGTTGCATCTGAAAGTAGAAACTCGCCCGATTACAACGGTATGCGCACTTTTCCCCTAGGCCGTTCTAGTTACTCGTCTCGAGCATCAGAACTGCGAAAATTTTGTGTTTCTCAAGCGTTTCTTATCTCCAATGTGCCATATCTCGCGAACGGATTGATCAATCCGTAAAATTTCTGTTGCATCTGAAAGTAGAAACTCGCCCGATTACAACGGTATGTGAACTTTTCCCCTATGCCGTTCTAGTTACTCGTTTCGAGCATTAGAACTGCGAAAATTTTGAGTTTCTCAAGCGTTTCTTACATCCAAACTGCCATATCTCGGGAACGGATTGACCAATCCGCAAAATGTCTGTTACATCTGAAAGTAGAAACTCGCCCGATTACAACGGTATGCGCACTTTTCCCCTAGGCGGTTCTAGTTATTCGTTTCGAGCATCAGAAATGCGTAAATTTTGAGTTTCTCAAGCGTTTCTTACCTCCAAACTGCCATATCTCGGGAACGGATTGACCAATCCGCAAAATTTCTGTTGCATCTGAAAGTAGAAACTCGCCCGATTACAACGGTAGGTGTAGTTTTCCCCTAGGCCGTTCTAGTTATTCGTTTCGAGCATCAGAACAGCGAAAATTTTGAGTTTCTCAAGCGTTTCTTACCTCCAAACTGCCATATCTCGCGAACGGATTGACCAATCCGCCAAATTTCTGTTGCATCTGAAAGTACAAACTCGCCCGATTACAACGGTATGCGCACTTTTCCCCTAGGCCGTTCTAGAAATTCGTGTCGAGCATCAGAACTGCGAAAATTTTGAGTTTCTCAAGCGTTTCTTACCTCCAAACTGCCATATCTCGCGAACGGATTGACCAATCCGCAAAATTTCTGTTGCATCTAAAAGTAGAAACTCGCCCGATTACAACGGTATGCGTACTTTTCCCCTAGGCCGTTCTAGTTACTCGTTTCGAGCATCAGAACTGCGAAAATTTTGAGTTTCTCAAGCGTTTCTTACCTCCAAACTGCCATATCTCGCGAACGGATTGACCAATCCGCAAAATTTCTGTTGCATCTGAAAGTAGAAACTCGCCCGATTACAACGGTATGCGCACTTTTCCCCTAGGCCGTTCTAGTTACTCGTCTCGAGCATCAGAACTGCGAAAATTTTGTGTTTCTCAAGCGTTTCTTATCTCCAATGTGCCATATCTCGCGAACGGATTGATCAATCCGTAAAATTTCTGTTGCATCTGAAAGTAGAAACTCGCCCGATTACAACGGTATGTGAACTTTTCCCCTATGCCGTTCTAGTTACTCGTTTCGAGCATTAGAACTGCGAAAATTTTGAGTTTCTCAAGCGTTTCTTACATCCAAACTGCCATATCTCGGGAACGGATTGACCAATCCGCAAAATGTCTGTTACATCTGAAAGTAGAAACTCGCCCGATTACAACGGTATGCGCACTTTTCCCCTAGGCGGTTCTAGTTATTCGTTTCGAGCATCAGAAATGCGTAAATTTTGAGTTTCTCAAGCGTTTCTTACCTCCAAACTGCCATATCTCGGGAACGGATTGACCAATCCGCAAAATTTCTGTTGCATCTGAAAGTAGAAACTCGCCCGATTACAACGGTATGCGCACTTTTCCCCTAGGCCGTTCTTGTTATTCGTTTCGAGCATCAGAACTGCGAAAATTTTGAGTTTCTCAATCGTTTCTTACCTCCAAACTGCCATATCTCGCGAACGGATTGACTAATCCGCAAAATTTCTGTTGCTTCTGAAAGTAGAAACTCGCCCGATTACAACGGTATGCGCACTTTGCCCCTAGGCCGTTCTAGTTATTCATGTGGAGCATCAGAACTGCGAAAATTTTGAGTTTCTCAAGCGTTTCTTACCTCCAAACTGCCATATCTCCCGAACGGATTGACCAATCCGCAAAATTTCTGTTGCATCTGAAAGTAGAAACTCGCCCGATTACGAAGGTAGGTGTAATTTTCCCCTAGGCCGTTCTAGTTATTCGTGTCGAGCATCAGAACTGCGAAAATTTTGAGTTTCTCAAGCGTTTCTTACCTCCAAACTGCCATATCTCGCGAACGGATTGACCAATCCGCAAAATTTCTGTTGCATCTGAAAGTAGAAACTCGCCCGATTACAAAGGTAGGTGTAGTTTTCCCCTAGGCCGTTCTAGTTATTCGTGTCGAGCATCAGAACTGCGAAAATTTTGAGTTTCTCAAGCGTTTCTTACCTCCAAACTGCCATATCTCGCGAACGGATTGACCAATCCGAATAATTTCTGTTGCATCTGAAAGTAGAAACTCGCCCGATTACAACGGTATGCGCACTTTTCCCCTAGGCGGTTCTAGTTATTCGTTTCGAGCATCAGAACTGCGAAAATTTTGAGTTTCTCAAGCGTTTCTTATCTCCAAACTGCCATATCTCGCGAACGGATTGATCAATCCGCAAAATTTCTGTTGCATCTGAAAGTAGAAACTCGCCCGATTACAACGGTATGCGCACTTTTCCCCTAGGCCATTCTAGTTATTCGTTTCGAGCATCAGAAATGCGAAAATTTTGAGGTCCTCAAGCGTTTCTTAAATCCAAACGGCCATATCTCGCGAACGGATTGACCAATCCGCGAAATTTCTGTTGCATCTGAATGTGGAAACTCGCCCGATTACAACGGTATGCGCACTTTTCCCCTAGGCCATTCTAGTTATTCGTTTCGAGCATCAGAAATGCGAAAATTTTGAGTTTCTCAAGCGTTTCTTACCTCCAAACTGCCATATCTCGCGAACGGATTGACCAATCCGCCAAATTTCTGTTGCATCTGAAAGTAGAAACTCGCCCGATTACAACGGTATGCGCACTTTTCCCCTAGGCCGTTCTAGTTACTCGTTTCGAGCATCAGAACTGCGAAAATTTTGAGTTTCTCAAGCGTTTCTTACCTCCAAACTGCCATATCTCGCGAACGGATTGACCAATCCGCAAAATTTCTGTTGCATCTGAAAGTAGAAACTCGCCCGATTACAACGGTAGGTGTAGTTTTCCCCTAGGCCGTTCTAGTTATTCGTTTCGAGCATCAGAACAGCGAAAATTTTGAGTTTCTCAAGCGTTTCTTACCTCCAAACTGCCATATCTCGCGAACGGATTGACCAATCCGCCAAATTTCTGTTGCATCTGAAAGTAGAAACTCGCCCGATTACAACGGTATGCGCACTTTTCCCCTAGGCCGTTCTAGAAATTCGTGTCGAGCATCAGAACTGCGAAAATTTTGAGTTTCTCAAGCGTTTCTTACCTCCAAACTGCCATATCTCGCGAACGGATTGACCAATCCGCAAAATTTCTGTTGCATCTAAAAGTAGAAACTCGCCCGATTACAACGGTATGCGTACTTTTCCCCTAGGCCGTTCTAGTTACTCGTTTCGAGCATCAGAACTGCGAAAATTTTGAGTTTCTCAAGCGTTTCTTACCTCCAAACTGCCATATCTCGCGAACGGATTGACCAATCCGCAAAATTTCTGTTGCATCTGAAAGTAGAAACTCGCCCGATTACAACGGTATGCGCACTTTTCCCCTAGGCCGTTCTAGTTACTCGTCTCGAGCATCAGAACTGCGAAAATTTTGTGTTTCTCAAGCGTTTCTTATCTCCAATGTGCCATATCTCGCGAACGGATTGATCAATCCGTAAAATTTCTGTTGCATCTGAAAGTAGAAACTCGCCCGATTACAACGGTATGTGAACTTTTCCCCTATGCCGTTCTAGTTACTCGTTTCGAGCATTAGAACTGCGAAAATTTTGAGTTTCTCAAGCGTTTCTTACATCCAAACTGCCATATCTCGGGAACGGATTGACCAATCCGCAAAATGTCTGTTACATCTGAAAGTAGAAACTCGCCCGATTACAACGGTATGCGCACTTTTCCCCTAGGCGGTTCTAGTTATTCGTTTCGAGCATCAGAAATGCGTAAATTTTGAGTTTCTCAAGCGTTTCTTACCTCCAAACTGCCATATCTCGGGAACGGATTGACCAATCCGCAAAATTTCTGTTGCATCTGAAAGTAGAAACTCGCCCGATTACAACGGTAGGTGTAGTTTTCCCCTAGGCCGTTCTAGTTATTCGTTTCGAGCATCAGAACAGCGAAAATTTTGAGTTTCTCAAGCGTTTCTTACCTCCAAACTGCCATATCTCGCGAACGGATTGACCAATCCGCCAAATTTCTGTTGCATCTGAAAGTACAAACTCGCCCGATTACAACGGTATGCGCACTTTTCCCCTAGGCCGTTCTAGAAATTCGTGTCGAGCATCAGAACTGCGAAAATTTTGAGTTTCTCAAGCGTTTCTTACCTCCAAACTGCCATATCTCGCGAACGGATTGACCAATCCGCAAAATTTCTGTTGCATCTAAAAGTAGAAACTCGCCCGATTACAACGGTATGCGTACTTTTCCCCTAGGCCGTTCTAGTTACTCGTTTCGAGCATCAGAACTGCGAAAATTTTGAGTTTCTCAAGCGTTTCTTACCTCCAAACTGCCATATCTCGCGAACGGATTGACCAATCCGCAAAATTTCTGTTGCATCTGAAAGTAGAAACTCGCCCGATTACAACGGTATGCGCACTTTTCCCCTAGGCCGTTCTAGTTACTCGTCTCGAGCATCAGAACTGCGAAAATTTTGTGTTTCTCAAGCGTTTCTTATCTCCAATGTGCCATATCTCGCGAACGGATTGATCAATCCGTAAAATTTCTGTTGCATCTGAAAGTAGAAACTCGCCCGATTACAACGGTATGTGAACTTTTCCCCTATGCCGTTCTAGTTACTCGTTTCGAGCATTAGAACTGCGAAAATTTTGAGTTTCTCAAGCGTTTCTTACATCCAAACTGCCATATCTCGGGAACGGATTGACCAATCCGCAAAATGTCTGTTACATCTGAAAGTAGAAACTCGCCCGATTACAACGGTATGCGCACTTTTCCCCTAGGCGGTTCTAGTTATTCGTTTCGAGCATCAGAAATGCGTAAATTTTGAGTTTCTCAAGCGTTTCTTACCTCCAAACTGCCATATCTCGGGAACGGATTGACCAATCCGCAAAATTTCTGTTGCATCTGAAAGTAGAAACTCGCCCGATTACAACGGTATGCGCACTTTTCCCCTAGGCCGTTCTTGTTATTCGTTTCGAGCATCAGAACTGCGAAAATTTTGAGTTTCTCAATCGTTTCTTACCTCCAAACTGCCATATCTCGCGAACGGATTGACTAATCCGCAAAATTTCTGTTGCTTCTGAAAGTAGAAACTCGCCCGATTACAACGGTATGCGCACTTTGCCCCTAGGCCGTTCTAGTTATTCATGTGGAGCATCAGAACTGCGAAAATTTTGAGTTTCTCAAGCGTTTCTTACCTCCAAACTGCCATATCTCCCGAACGGATTGACCAATCCGCAAAATTTCTGTTGCATCTGAAAGTAGAAACTCGCCCGATTACGAAGGTAGGTGTAATTTTCCCCTAGGCCGTTCTAGTTATTCGTGTCGAGCATCAGAACTGCGAAAATTTTGAGTTTCTCAAGCGTTTCTTACCTCCAAACTGCCATATCTCGCGAACGGATTGACCAATCCGCAAAATTTCTGTTGCATCTGAAAGTAGAAACTCGCCCGATTACAAAGGTAGGTGTAGTTTTCCCCTAGGCCGTTCTAGTTATTCGTGTCGAGCATCAGAACTGCGAAAATTTTGAGTTTCTCAAGCGTTTCTTACCTCCAAACTGCCATATCTCGCGAACGGATTGACCAATCCGAATAATTTCTGTTGCATCTGAAAGTAGAAACTCGCCCGATTACAACGGTATGCGCACTTTTCCCCTAGGCGGTTCTAGTTATTCGTTTCGAGCATCAGAACTGCGAAAATTTTGAGTTTCTCAAGCGTTTCTTATCTCCAAACTGCCATATCTCGCGAACGGATTGATCAATCCGCAAAATTTCTGTGCTATCTGAATGTAGAAACTCGCCCGATTACAACGGTATGCGTACTTCTCCCCTAGGCCGTTCTAGTCATTCGTTTCGAGCATCAGAACTGCGAAAATTTTGAGTTTCTCAAGCGTTTCTTATCTCCAAACTGCCATATCTCGCGAACGGATTGATCAATCCGCAAAATTTCTGTTGCATCTGAAAGTATAAACTCGCCCGATTACAACGGTATGCGTACTTCTCCCCTAGGCCGTTCTAGTCATTCGTTTCGAGCATCAGAACTGCGAAAATTTTGAGTTTCTCATGCGTTTCTTATCTCCAAACTGCCATATCTCGCGAACGGATTGATCAATCCGCAAAATTTCTGTTGCATCTGAAAGTAGAAACTCGCCCGATTACAACGGTATGCGCACTTTTCCCCTAGGCCATTCTAGTTATTCGTTTCGAGCATCAGAAATGCGAAAATTTTGAGGTCCTCAAGCGTTTCTTAAATCCAAACGGCCATATCTCGCGAACGGATTGACCAATCCGCAAAATTTCTGTTGCATCTGAAAGTAGAAACTCGCCCGATTACAACGGTGTGCGCACTTTTCCCCTAGGCCGTTCTAGTTATTCGTGTCGAGCATCAGAACTGCGAAAATTTTGAGTTTCTCAAGCGTTTCTTACCTCCAAACTGCCATATCTCGCGAACGGATTGACCAATCCGCAAAATTTCTGTTGCATCTGAAAGTAGAAACTCGCCCGATTACAACGGTAGGTGTAGTTTTCCCCTAGGCCGTTCTAGTTATTCGTTTCGAGCATCAGAACTGCGAAAATTTTGAGTTTCTCAATCGTTTCTTACCTCCAAACTGCCATATCTCGCGAACGGATTGACTAATCCGCAAAATTTCTGTTGCTTCTGAAAGTAGAAACTCGCCCGATTACAACGGTATGCGCACTTTGCCCCTAGGCCGTTCTAGTTATTCATGTGGAGCATCAGAACTGCGAAAATTTTGAGTTTCTCAAGCGTTTCTTACCTCCAAACTGCCATATCTCCCGAACGGATTGACCAATCCGCAAAATTTCTGTTGCATCTGAAAGTAGAAACTCGCCCGATTACGAAGGTAGGTGTAGTTTTCCCCTAGGCCGTTCTAGTTATCCGTGTCGAGCATCAGAACTGCGAAAATTTTGAGTTTCTCAAGCGTTTCTTACCTCCAAACTGCCACATCTCGCGAACGGATTGACCAATCCGCAAAATTTCTGTTGCATCTGAAAGTAGAAACTCGCCCGATTACAAAGGTAGGTGTAGTTTTCCCCTAGGCCGTTCTAGTTATTCGTGTCGAGCATCAGAACTGCGAAAATTTTGAGTTTCTCAAGCGTTTCTTACCTCCAAACTGCCATATCTCGCGAACGGATTGACCAATCCGCAAAATTTCTGTTGCATCTGAAAGTAGACACTCGCCCGATTACAACGGTATGCGCACTTTTCCCCTAGGCCATTCTAGTTATTCGTTTCGAGCATCAGAAATGCGAAAATTTTGAGGTCCTCAAGCGTTTCTTAAATCCAAACGGCCATATCTCGCGAACGGATTGACCAATCCGCAAAATTTCTGTTGCATCTGAAAGTAGAAGCTCGCCCGATTACAACGGTATGCGCACTTTTCCCCTAGGCCGTTCTAGTTATTCGTGTTGAGCATCAGAACTGCGAAAATTTTGAGTTTCTCAAGCGTTTCTCATCTCCAAACTGCCATATCTCGCGAACGGATTGATCAATCCGCAAAATTTCTGTTGCATCTGAATGTAGAAACTCGCCCGATTACAACGGTATGCGCACTTTTCCCCTAGGCCGTTCTAGTTATTCGTTTCGAGCATCAGAAATGCGAAAATTTTGAGGTCCTCAAGCGTTTCTTAAATCCAAACGGCCATATCTCGCGAACGGATTGACCAATCCGAATAATTTCTGTTGCATCTGAAAGTAGAAACTCGCCCGATTACAACGGTATGCGCACTTTTCCCCTAGGCGGTTCTAGTTATTCGTTTCGAGCATCAGAACTGCGAAAATTTTGAGTTTCTCAAGCGTTTCTTATTTCCAAACTGCCATATCTCGCGAACGGATTGATCAATCCGCAAAATTTCTGTGCTATCTGAAAGTAGAAACTCGCCCGATTACAACAGTATGCGTACTTCTCCCCTAGGCCGTTCTAGTCATTCGTTTCGAGCATCAGAACTGCGAAAATTTTGAGTTTCTCAAGCGTTTCTTATCTCCAAACTGCCATATCTCGCGAACGGATTGATCAATCCGCAAAATTTCTGTTGCATCTGAAAGTAGAAACTCGCCCGATTACAACGGTATGCGTACTTCTCCCCTAGGCCGTTCTAGTCATTCGTTTCGAGCATCAGAACTGCGAAAATTTTGAGTTTCTCAAGCGTTTCTTATCTCCAAACTGCCATATCTCGCGAACGGATTGATCAATCCGCAAAATTTCTGTTGCATCTGAAAGTAGAAACTCGCCCGATTACAACGGTATGCGCACTTTTCCCCTAGGCCATTCTAGTTATTCGTTTCGAGCATCAGAAATGCGAAAATTTTGAGGTCCTCAAGCGTTTCTTAAATCCAAACGGCCATATCTCGCGAACGGATTGACCAATCCGCGAAATTTCTGTTGCATCTGAAAGTGGAAACTCGCCCGATTACAACGGTAGGTGTAGTTTTCCCCTAGGCCGTTCTAGTTATTCGTTTCGAGCATCAGAACTGCGAAAATTTTGAGTTTCTCAATCGTTTCTTACCTCCAAACTGCCATATCTCGCGAACGGATTGACTAATCCGCAAAATTTCTGTTGCTTCTGAAAGTAGAAACTCGCCCGATTACAACGGTATGCGCACTTTTCCCCTAGGCCGTTCTAGTTATTCGTTTCGAGCATCAGAAATGCGAAAATTTTGAGGTCCTCAAGCGTTTCTTAAATCCAAACGGCCATATCTCGCGAACGGATTGACCAATCCGAATAATTTCTGTTGCATCTGAAAGTAGAAACTCGCCCGATAACAACGGTATGCGCACTTTTCCCCTAGGCGGTTCTAGTTATTCGTTTCGAGCATCAGTACTGCGAAAATTTTGAGTTTCTCAAGCGTTTCTTATTTCCAAACTGCCATATCTCGCGAACGGATTGATCAATCCGCAAAATTTCTGTGCTATCTGAAAGTAGAAACTCGCCCGATTACAACGGTATGCGTACTTCTCCCCTAGGCCGTTCTAGTCATTCGTTTCGAGCATCAGAACTGCGAAAATTTTGAGTTTCTCAAGCGTTTCTTATCTCCAAACTGCCATATCTCGCGAACGGATTGATCAATCCGCAAAATTTCTGTTGCATTTGAAAGTAGAAACTCGCCCGATTACAACGGTATGCGTACTTCTCCCCTAGGCCGTTCTAGTCATTCGTTTCGAGCATCAGAACTGCGAAAATTTTGAGTTTCTCAAGCGTTTCTTATCTCCAAACTGCCATATCTCGCGAACGGATTGATCAATCCGCAAAATTTCTGTTGCATCTGAAAGTAGAAACTCGCCCGATTACAACGGTATGCGCACTTTTCCCCTAGGCCATTCTAGTTATTCGTTTCGAGCATCAGAAATGCGAAAATTTTGAGGTCCTCAAGCGTTTCTTAAATCCAAACGGCCATATCTCGCGAACGGATTGACCAATCCGCGAAATTTCTGTTGCATCTGAAAGTGGAAACTCGCCCGATTACAACGGTATGCGCACTTTTCCCCTAGGCCATTCTAGTTATTCGTTTCGAGCATCAGAAATGCGAAAATTTTGAGTTTCTCAAGCGTTTCTTACCTCCAAACTGCCATTTCTCGCGAACGGATTGACCAATCCGCCAAATTTCTGTTGCATCTGAAAGTAGAAACTAGCCCGATTACAACGGTATGCGCACTTTTCCCCTAGGCCGTTCTAGTTACTCGTTTCTAGCATCAGAACTGCGAAAATTTTGAGTTTCTCAAGCGTTTCTTACCTCCAAACTGCCATATCTCGCGAACGGATTGACCAATCCGCAAAATTTCTGTTGCATCTGAAAGTAGAAACTCGCCCGATTACAACGGTATGCGCACTTTTCCCCTAGGCCGTTCTAGTTACTCGTCTCGAGCATCAGAACTGCGAAAATTTTGTGTTTCTCAAGCGTTTCTTATCTCCAAAGTGCCATATCTCGCGAACGGATTGATCAATCCGTAAAATTTCTGTTACATCTGAAAGTAGAAACTCGCCCGATTACAACGGTATGCGCACTTTTCCCCTAGGCGGTTCTAGTTATTCGTTTCGAGCATCAGAAATGTGTAAATGTTGAGTTTCTCAAGCGTTTCTTACCTCCAAACTGCCATATCTCGGGAACGGATTGACCAATCCGCAAAATTTCTGTTGCATCTGAAAGTAGAAACTCGCCCGATTACAACGGTATGCGCACTTTTCCCCTAGGCCGTTCTAGTCATTCGTTTCGAGCATCAGAACTGCGAAAATTTTGAGTTTCTCAAGCGTTTCTTATCTCCAAACTGCCATATCTCGCGAACGGATTGATCAATCCGCAAAATTTCTGTTGCATCTGAAAGTAGAAACTCGCCCGATTACAACGGTATGCGTACTTCTCCCCTAGGCCGTTCTAGTCATTCGTTTCGAGCATCAGAACTGCGAAAATTTTGAGTTTCTCAAGCGTTTCTTATCTCCAAACTGCCATATCTCGCGAACGGATTGATCAATCCGCAAAATTTCTGTTGCATCTGAAAGTAGAAACTCGCCCGATTACAACGGTATGCGCACTTTTCCCCTAGGCCATTCTAGTTATTCGTTTCGAGCATCAGAAATGCGAAAATTTTGAGGTCCTCAAGCGTTTCTTAAATCCAAACGGCCATATCTCGCGAACGGATTGACCAATCCGAATAATTTCTGTTGCATCTGAAAGTAGAAACTCGCCCGATTACAACGGTATGCGCACTTTTCCCCTAGGCGGTTCTAGTTATTCGTTTCGAGCATCAGAACTGCGAAAATTTTGAGTTTCTCAAGCGTTTCTTATTTCCAAACTGCCATATCTCGCGAACGGATTGATCAATCCGCAAAATTTCTGTGCTATCTGAAAGTAGAAACTCGCCCGATTACAACAGTATGCGTACTTCTCCCCTAGGCCGTTCTAGTCATTCGTTTCGAGCATCAGAACTGCGAAAATTTTGAGTTTCTCAAGCGTTTCTTATCTCCAAACTGCCATATCTCGCGAACGGATTGATCAATCCGCAAAATTTCTGTTGCATCTGAAAGTAGAAACTCGCCCGATTACAACGGTATGCGTACTTCTCCCCTAGGCCGTTCTAGTCATTCGTTTCGAGCATCAGAACTGCGAAAATTTTGAGTTTCTCAAGCGTTTCTTATCTCCAAACTGCCATATCTCGCGAACGGATTGATCAATCCGCAAAATTTCTGTTGCATCTGAAAGTAGAAACTCGCCCGATTACAACGGTATGCGCACTTTTCCCCTAGGCCATTCTAGTTATTCGTTTCGAGCATCAGAAATGCGAAAATTTTGAGGTCCTCAAGCGTTTCTTAAATCCAAACGGCCATATCTCGCGAACGGATTGACCAATCCGCGAAATTTCTGTTGCATCTGAAAGTGGAAACTCGCCCGATTACAACGGTAGGTGTAGTTTTCCCCTAGGCCGTTCTAGTTATTCGTTTCGAGCATCAGAACTGCGAAAATTTTGAGTTTCTCAATCGTTTCTTACCTCCAAACTGCCATATCTCGCGAACGGATTGACTAATCCGCAAAATTTCTGTTGCTTCTGAAAGTAGAAACTCGCCCGATTACAACGGTATGCGCACTTTGCCCCTAGGCCGTTCTAGTTATTCATGTGGAGCATCAGAACTGCGAAAATTTTGAGTTTCTCAAGCGTTTCTTACCTCCAAACTGCCATATCTCCCGAACGGATTGACCAATCCGCAAAATTTCTGTTGCATCTGAAAGTAGAAACTCGCCCGATTACGAAGGTAGGTGTAGTTTTCCCCTAGGCCGTTCTAGTTATCCGTGTCGAGCATCAGAACTGCGAAAATTTTGAGTTTCTCAAGCGTTTCTTACCTCCAAACTGCCACATCTCGCGAACGGATTGACCAATCCGCAAAATTTCTGTTGCATCTGAAAGTAGAAACTCGCCCGATTACAAAGGTAGGTGTAGTTTTCCCCTAGGCCGTTCTAGTTATTCGTGTCGAGCATCAGAACTGCGAAAATTTTGAGTTTCTCAAGCGTTTCTTACCTCCAAACTGCCATATCTCGCGAACGGATTGACCAATCCGCAAAATTTCTGTTGCATCTGAAAGTAGACACTCGCCCGATTACAACGGTATGCGCACTTTTCCCCTAGGCCATTCTTGTTATTCGTTTCGAGCATCAGAAATGCGAAAATTTTGAGGTCCTCAAGCGTTTCTTAAATCCAAACGGCCATATCTCGCGAACGGATTGACCAATCCGCAAAATTTCTGTTGCATCTGAAAGTAGAAACTCGCCCGATTACAACGGTATGCGCACTTTTCCCCTAGGCCGTTCTAGTTATTCGTGTTGAGCATCAGATCTGCGAAAATTTTGAGTTTCTCAAGCGTTTCTCATCTCCAAACTGCCATATCTCGCGAACGGATTGATCAATCCGCAAAATTTCTGTTGCATCTGAATGTAGAAACTCGCCCGATTACAACGGTATGCGCACTTTTCCCCTAGGCCGTTCTAGTTATTCGTTTCGAGCATCAGAAATGCGAAAATTTTGAGGTCCTCAAGCGTTTCTTAAATCCAAACGGCCATATCTCGCGAACGGATTGACCAATCCGAATAATTTCTGTTGCATCTGAAAGTAGAAACTCGCCCGATAACAACGGTATGCGCACTTTTCCCCTAGGCGGTTCTAGTTATTCGTTTCGAGCATCAGAACTGCGAAAATTTTGAGTTTCTCAAGCGTTTCTTATTTCCAAACTGCCATATCTCGCGAACGGATTGATCAATCCGCAAAATTTCTGTGCTATCTGAAAGTAGAAACTCGCCCGATTACAACGGTATGCGTACTTCTCCCCTAGGCCGTTCTAGTCATTCGTTTCGAGCATCAGAACTGCGAAAATTTTGAGTTTCTCAAGCGTTTCTTATCTCCAAACTGCCATATCTCGCGAACGGATTGATCAATCCGCAAAATTTCTGTTGCATCTGAAAGTAGAAACTCGCCCGATTACAACGGTATGCGTACTTCTCCCCTAGGCCGTTCTAGTCATTCGTTTCGAGCATCAGAACTGCGAAAATTTTGAGTTTCTCAAGCGTTTCTTATCTCCAAACTGCCATATCTCGCGAACGGATTGATCAATCCGCAAAATTTCTGTTGCATCTGAAAGTAGAAACTCGCCCGATTACAACGGTATGCGCACTTTTCCCCTAGGCCGTTCTAGTTACTCGTTTCGAGCATCAGAACTGCGAAAATTTTGAGTTTCTCAAGCGTTTCTTACCTCCAAACTGCCATATCTCGCGAACGGATTGACCAATCCGCAAAATTTCTGTTGCATCTGAAAGTAGAAACTCGCCCGATTACAACGGTATGCGCACTTTTCCCCTAGGCCGTTCTAGTTACTCGTCTCGAGCATCAGAACTGCGAAAATTTTGTGTTTCTCAAGCGTTTCTTATCTCCAAAGTGCCACATCTCGCGAACGGATTGATCAATCCGTAAAATTTCTGTTGCATCTGAAAGTAGAAACTCGCCCGATTACAACGGTATGTGAACTTTTCCCCTATGCCGTTCTAGTTACTCGTTTCGAGCATTAGAACTGCGAAAATTTTGAGTTTCTCAAGCGTTTCTTACATCCAAACTGCCATATCTCGGGAACGGATTGACCAATCCGCAAAATGTCTGTTACATCTGAAAGTAGAAACTCGCCCGATTACAACGGTATGCGCACTTTTCCCCTAGGCGGTTCTAGTTATTCGTTTCGAGCATCAGAAATGCGTAAATTTTGAGTTTCTCAAGCGTTTCTTACCTCCAAACTGCCATATCTCGGGAACGGATTGACCAATCCGCAAAATTTCTGTTGCATCTGAAAGTAGAAACTCGCCCGATTACAACGGTATGCGCACTTTTCCCCTAGGCCGTTCTAGTCATTCGTTTCGAGCATCAGAACTGCGAAAATTTTGAGTTTCTCAAGCGTTTCTTATCTCCAAACTGCCATATCTCGCGAACGGATTGATCAATCCGCAAAATTTCTGTTGCATCTGAAAGTAGAAACTCGCCCGATTACAACGGTATGCGTACTTCTCCCCTAGGCCGTTCTAGTCATTCGTTTCGAGCATCAGAACTGCGAAAATTTTGAGTTTCTCAAGCGTTTCTTATCTCCAAACTGCCATATCTCGCGAACGGATTGATCAATCCGCAAAATTTCTGTTGCATCTGAAAGTAGAAACTCGCCCGATTACAAGGGTATGCGCACTTTTCCCCTAGGCCATTCTAGTTATTCGTTTCGAGCATCAGAAATGCGAAAATTTTGAGGTCCTCAAGCGTTTCTTAAATCCAAACGGCCATATCTCGCGAACGGATTGACCAATCCGCGAAATTTCTGTTGCATCTGAAAGTGGAAACTCGCCCGATTACAACGATATGCGCACTTTTCCCCTAGGCCATTCTAGTTATTCGTTTCGAGCATCAGAAATGCGAAAATTTTGAGTTTCTCAAGCGTTTCTTACCTCCAAACTGCCATATCTCGCGAACGGATTGACCAATCCGCCAAATTTCTGTTGCATCTGAAAGTAGAAACTCGCCCGATTACAACGGTATGCGCACTTTTCCCCTAGGCCGTTCTAGTTACTCGTTTCGAGCATCAGAACTGCGAAAATTTTGAGTTTCTCAAGCGTTTCTTACCTCCAAACTGCCATATCTCGCGAACGGATTGACCAATCCGCAAAATTTCTGTTGCATCTGAAAGTAGAAACTCGCCCGATTACAACGGTATGCGCACTTTTCCCCTAGGCCGTTCTAGTTACTCGTCTCGAGCATCAGAACTGCGAAAATTTTGTGTTTCTCAAGCGTTTCTTATCTCCAAAGTGCCATATCTCGCGAACGGATTGATCAATCCGTAAAATTTCTGTTGCATCTGAAAGTAGAAACTCGCCCGATTACAACGGTATGTGAACTTTTCCCCTATGCCGTTCTAGTTACTCGTTTCGAGCATTAGAACTGCGAAAATTTTGAGTTTCTCAAGCGTTTCTTACATCCAAACTGCCATATCTCGGGAACGGATTGACCAATCCGCAAAATGTCTGTTACATCTGAAAGTAGAAACTCGCCCGATTACAACGGTATGCGCACTTTTCCCCTAGGCGGTTCTAGTTATTCGTTTCGAGCATCAGAAATGCGTAAATTTTGAGTTTCTCAAGCGTTTCTTACCTCCAAACTGCCATATCTCGGGAACGGATTGACCAATCCGCAAAATTTCTGTTGCATCTGAAAGTAGAAACTCGCCCGATTACAACGGTATGCGCACTTTTCCCCTAGGCCGTTCTTGTTATTCGTTTCGAGCATCAGAACTGCGAAAATTTTGAGTTTCTCAATCGTTTCTTACCTCCAAACTGCCATATCTCGCGAACGGATTGACTAATCCGCAAAATTTCTGTTGCTTCTGAAAGTAGAAACTCGCCCGATTACAACGGTATGCGCACTTTGCCCCTAGGCCGTTCTAGTTATTCATGTGGAGCATCAGAACTGCGAAAATTTTGAGTTTCTCAAGCGTTTCTTACCTCCAAACTGCCATATCTCCCGAACGGATTGACCAATCCGCAAAATTTCTGTTGCATCTGAAAGTAGAAACTCGCCCGATTACGAAGGTAGGTGTAGTTTTCCCCTAGGCCGTTCTAGTTATTCGTGTCGAGCATCAGAACTGCGAAAATTTTGAGTTTCTCAAGCGTTTCTTACCTCCAAACTGCCATATCTCGCGAACGGATTGACCAATCCGCAAAATTTCTGTTGCATCTGAAAGTGGAAACTCGCCCGATTACAACGGTATGCGCACTTTTCCCCTAGGCCATTCTAGTTATTCGTTTCGAGCATCAGAAATGCGAAAATTTTGAGTTTCTCAAGCGTTTCTTACATCCAAACTGCCATATCTCGGGAACGGATTGACCAATCCGCAAAATGTCTGTTACATCTGAAAGTAGAAACTCGCCCGATTACAACGGTATGCGCACTTTTCCCCTAGGCCATTCTAGTTATTCGTTTCGAGCACCAGAAATGCGAAAATTTTGAGTTTCTCAAGCGTTTCTTACCTCCAAACTGCCATATCTCGCGAACGGATTGACCAATCCGCCAAATTTCTGTTGCATCTGAAAGTAGAAACACGCCCGATTACAGCGGTATGCGCACTTTTCCCCTAGGCCGTTCTAGTTACTCGTTTCGAGCATCAGAACTGCGAAAATTTTGAGTTTCTCAAGCGTTTCTTACCTCCAAACTGCCATATCTCGCGAACGGATTGACCAATCCGCAAAATTTCTGTTGCATCTGAAAGTAGAAACTCGCTAGATTACAACGGTATGCGCACTTTTCCCCTAGGCCGTTCTAGTTACTCGTCTCGAGCATCAGAACTGCGAAAATTTTGTGTTCCTCAAGCGTTTCTTATCTCCAAAGTGCCATATCTCGCGAACGGATTGATCAATCCGTAAAATTTCTGTTGCATCTGAAAGTAGAAACTCGCCCGATTACAACGGTATGTGAACTTTTCCCCTATGCCGTTCTAGTTACTCGTTTCGAGCATTAGAACTGCGAAAATTTTGAGTTTCTCAAGCGTTTCTTACATCCAAACTGCCATATCTCGGGAACGGATTGACCAATCCGCAAAATGTCTGTTACATCTGAAAGTAGAAACTCGCCCGATTACAACGGTATGCGCACTTTTCCCCTAGGCGGTTCTAGTTATTCGTTTCGAGCATCAGAAATGCGTAAATTTTGAGTTTCTCAAGCGTTTCTTACCTCCAAACTGCCATATCTCGGGAACGGATTGACCAATCCGCAAAATTTCTGTTGCATCTGAAAGTAGAAACTCGCCCGATTACAACGGTATGCGCACTTTTCCCCTAGGCCGTTCTTGTTATTCGTTTCGAGCATCAGAACTGCGAAAATTTTGAGTTTCTCAATCGTTTCTTACCTCCAAACTGCCATATCTCGCGAACGGATTGACTAATCCGCAAAATTTCTGTTGCTTCTGAAAGTAGAAACTCGCCCGATTACAACGGTATGCGCACTTTGCCCCTAGGCCGTTCTAGTTATTCATGTGGAGCATCAGAACTGCGAAAATTTTGAGTTTCTCAAGCGTTTCTTACCTCCAAACTGCCATATCTCCCGAACGGATTGACCAATCCGCAAAATTTCTGTTGCATCTGAAAGTAGAAACTCGCCCGATTACGAAGGTAGGTGTAGTTTTCCCCTAGGCCGTTCTAGTTATTCGTGTCGAGCATCAGAACTGCGAAAATTTTGAGTTTCTCAAGCGTTTCTTACCTCCAAACTGCCATATCTCGCGAACGGATTGACCAATCCGCAAAATTTCTGTTGCATCTGAAAGTGGAAACTCGCCCGATTACAACGGTATGCGCACTTTTCCCCTAGGCCATTCTAGTTATTCGTTTCGAGCATCAGAAATGCGAAAATTTTGAGGTCCTCAAGCGTTTCTTAAATCCCAACGGCCATATCTCGCGAACTGATTGACCAATCCGCAAAATTTCTGTTGCATCTGAAAGTAGAAACTCGCCCGATTACAACGGTATGCGCACTTTTCCCCTAGGCCGTTCTAGTTATTCGTGTTGAGCATCAGAACTGCGAAAATTTTGAGTTTCTCAAGCGTTTCTTACCTCCAAACTGCCATATCTCGCGAACGGATTGACCAATCCGCAAAATTTCTGTTGCATCTGAAAGTAGAAACTCGCCCGATTACAACGGTAGGTGTAGTTTTCCCCTAGGCCGTTCTAGTTATTCGTTTCGAGCATCAGAACTGCGAAAATTTTGAGTTTCTCAAGCGTTTCTTACTTCCAAACTGCCATATCTCGCGAACGGATTGACCAATCCGCCAAATTTCTGTTGCATCTGAAAGTAGAAACTCGCCCGATTACAACGGTATGCGCACTTTTCCCCTAGGCCGTTCTAGTTACTCGTCTCGAGCATCAGAACTGCGAAAATTTTGTGTTTCTCAAGCGTTTCTTATCTCCAAAGTGCCATATCTCGCGAACGGATTGATCAATCCGTAAAATTTCTGTTGCATCTGAAAGTAGAAACTCGCCCGATTACAACGGTATGTGAACTTTTCCCCTATGCCGTTCTTGTTACTCGTTTCGAGCATTAGAACTGCGAAAATTTTGAGTTTCTCAAGCGTTTCTTACATCCAAACTGCCATATCTCGGGAACGGATTGACCAATCCGCAAAATGTCTGTTACATCTGAAAGTAGAAACTCGCCCGATTACAACGGTATGCGCACTTTTCCCCTAGGCCGTTCTTGTTATTCGTTTCGAGCATCAGAACTGCGAAAATTTTGAGTTTCTCAATCGTTTCTTACCTCCAAACTGCCATATCTCGCGAACGGATTGACTAATCCGCAAAATTTCTGTTGCTTCTGAAAGTAGAAACTCGCCCGATTACAACGGTATGCGCACTTTGCCCCTAGGCCGTTCTAGTTATTCATGTGGAGCATCAGAACTGCGAAAATTTTGAGTTTCTCAAGCGTTTCTTACCTCCAAACTGCCATATCTCCCGAACGGTTTGACCAATCCGCAAAATTTCTGTTGCATCTGAAAGTAGAAACTCGCCCGATTACGAAGGTAGGTGTAGTTTTCCCCTAGGCCGTTCTAGTTATTCGTGTCGAGCATCAGAACTGCGAAAATTTTGAGTTTCTCAAGCGTTTCTTGCCTCCAAACTGCCATATCTCGCGAACGGATTGACCAATCCGCAAAATTTCTGTTGCATCTGAAAGTAGAAACTCGCCCGATTACAAAGGTAGGTGTAGTTTTCCCCTAGGCCGTTCTAGTTATTCGTGTCGAGCATCAGAACTGCGAAAATTTTGAGTTTCTCAAGCGTTTCTTACCTCCAAACTGCCATATCTCGCGAACGGATTGACCAATCCGCAAAATTTCTGTTGCATCTGAATGTAGAAACTCGCCCGATTACAACCGTATGCGCACTTTTCCCCTAGGCGGTTCTAGTTATTCGTTTCGAGCATCAGAACTGCGAAAATTTTGAGTTTCTCAAGCGTTTCTTACCTCCAAACTGCCATATCTCGCGAACGGATTGACCAATCCGCAAAATTTCTGTTGCATCTGAAAGTAGAAACTCGCCCGATTACAACGGTATGCGCACTTTTCCCCTAGGCGGTTCTAGTTATTCGTTTCGAGCATCAGAACTGCGAAAATTTTGAGTTTCTCAAGCGTTTCTTATCTCCAAACTGCCATATCTCGCGAACGGATTGATCAATCCGCAAAATTTCTGTGCTATCTGAAAGTAGAAACTCGCCCGATTACAACGGTATGCGTACTTCTCCCCTAGGCCGTTCTAGTCATTCGTTTCGAGCATCAGAACTGCGAAAATTTTGAGTTTCTCAAGCGTTTCTTATCTCCAAACTGCCATATCTCGCGAACGGATTGATCAATCCGCAAAATTTCTGTTGCATCTGAAAGTAGAAACTCGCCCGATTACAACGGTATGCGCACTTTTCCCCTAGGCCATCCTAGTTATTCGTTCCGAGCATCAGAAATGCGAAAATTTTGAGGTCCTCAAGCGTTTCTTAAATCCAAACGGCCATATCTCGCGAACGGATTGACCAATCCGCAAAATTTCTGTTGCATCTGAAAGTAGAAACTCGCCCGATTACAGCGGTATGCGCACTTTTCCCCTAGGCCGTTCTAGTTATTCGTGTCGAGCATCAGAACTGCGAAAATTTTGAGTTTCTCAAGCGTTTCTTACCTCCAAACTGCCATATCTCGCGAACGGATTGACCAATCCGCAAAATTTCTGTTGCATCTGAAAGTAGAAACTCGCCCGATTACAACGGTATGCGCACTTTTCCCCTAGGCCGTTCTAGTTATTCGTGTCGAGCATCAGAACTGCGAAAATTTTGAGTTTCTCAAGCGTTTCTTACCTCCAAACTGCCATATCTCGCGAACGGATTGACCAATCCGCAAAATTTCTGTTGCATCTAAAAGTAGAAACTCGCCCGATTACAACGGTATGCGTACTTTTCCCCTAGACCGTTCTAGTTACTCGTTTCGAGCATCAGAACTGCGAAAATTTTGAGTTTCTCAAGCGTTTCTTACCTCCAAACTGCCATATCTCGCGAACGGATTGACCAATCCGCAAAATTTCTGTTGCATCTGAAAGTAGAAACTCGCCCGATTACAACGGTATGCGCACTTTTCCCCTAGGCCGTTCTAGTTACTCGTCTCGAGCATCAGAACTGCGAAAATTTTGTGTTTCTCAAGCGTTTCTTATCTCCAAAGTGCCATATCTCGCGAACGGATTGATCAATCCGTAAAATTTCTGTTGCATCTGAAAGTAGAAACTCGCCCGATTACAACGGTAGGCGCACTTTTCCCCTAGGCCGTTCTTGTTATTCGTTTCGAGCATCAGAACTGCGAAAATTTTGAGTTTCTCAAGCGTTTCTTACCTCCAAACTGCCATATCTCGCGAACGGATTGACCAATCCGCAAAATTTCTGTTGCATCTGAAAGTAGAAACTCGCCCGATTACAACGGTAGGTGTAGTTTTCCCGTAGGCCGTTCTAGTTATTCTTGTCGAGCATCAGAACTGCGAAAATTTTGAGTTTCTCAAGCGTTTCTTACCTCGAAACAGCCATATCTCGCGAACGGATGGTCCAATCCGCAAAATTTCTGTTGCATCTAAAAGTAGAAACTCACCCGATTACAACGGTATGCGTACTTTTCCCCTAGGCCGTTCTAGTTATTCGTTTCGAGCATCAGAACTGCGAAAATTTTGAGTTTCTCAAGCGTTTCTTACCTCGAAACTGCCATATCTCGCGAACGGATTGACCAATCCGCAAAATTTCTGTTGCATCTGAAAGTAGAAACTCGCCCGATTACAACGGTATGCGCACTATTCCCCTAGGCCGTTCTAGTTACTCGTCTCGAGCATCAGAACTGCGAAAATTTTGTGTTTCTCAAGCGTTTCTTATCTCCAAAGTGCCATATCTCGCGAACGGATTGATCAATCCGTAAAATTTCTGTTGCATCTGAAAGTAGAAACTCGCCCGATTACAACGGTATGTGAACTATTCCCCTATGCCGTTCTAGTTACACGTTTCGAGCATTAGAACTGCGAAAATTTTGAGTTTCTCAAGCGTTTCTTACATCCAAACTGCCATATCTCGGGAACGGATTGACCAATCCGCAAAATGTCTGTTACATCTGAAAGTAGAAACTCGCCCGATTACAACGGTAGGTGTAGTTTTCCCCTAGGCCGTTCTAGTTATTCGTGTCGAGCATCAGAACTGCGAAAATTTTGAGTTTCTCAAGCGTTTCTTACCTCCAAACTGCCATATCTCGCGAACGGATTGACCAATCCGCAAAATTTCTGTTGCATCTGAAAGTGGAAACTCGCCCGATTACAAAGGTAGGTGTAGTTTTCTCCTAGGCCGTTCTAGTTATTCGTTTCGAGCATCAGAACTGCGAAAATTTTGAGTTTCTCAAGCGTTTCTTACCTCCAAACTGCCATATCTCGCGAACGGATTGACCAATCCGCAAAATTTCTGTTGCATCTGAAAGTAGAAACTCGCCCGATTACAACGGTATGCGCACTTTTCCCGTAGGCCGTTCTAGTTATTCTTGTCGAGCATCAGAACTGCGAAAATTTTGAGTTTCTCAAGCGTTTCTTACCTCCAAACTGCCATATCTCGCGAACGGATTGTCCAATCCGCAAAATTTCTGTTGCATCTAAAAGTAGAAACTCACCCGATTACAACGGTATGCGTACTTTTCCCCTAGGCCGTTCTAGTTACTCGTTTCGAGCATCAGAACTGCGAAAATTTTGAGTTTCTCAAGCGTTTCTTATCTCCAAAGTGCCATATCTCGCGAACGGATTGATCAATCCGCAAAATTTCTGTTGCATCTGAAAGTAGAAACTCGCCCGATTACAACGGTAGGTGTAGTTTTCCCCTAGGCCGTCCTAGTTATTCGTTTCGAGCATCAGAACTGCGAAAATTTTGAGTTTCTCAAGCGTTTCTTACCTCCAAACTGCCATATCTCGCGAACGGATTGACCAATCCGCAAAATTTCTGTTGCATCTGATAGTGGAAACTCGCCCGATTACAACGGTATGTGAACTATTCCCCTATGCCGTTCTAGTTACACGTTTCGAGCATTAGAACTGCGAAAATTTTGAGTTTCTCAAGCGTTTCTTACATCCAAACTGCCATATCTCGGGAACGGATTGACCAATCCGCAAAATGTCTGTTACATCTGAAAGTAGAAACTCGCCCGATTACAACGGTAGGTGTAGTTTTCCCCTAGGCCGTTCTAGTTATTCGTGTCGAGCATCAGAACTGCGAAAATTTTGAGTTTCTCAAGCGTTTCTTACCTCCAAACTGCCATATCTCGCGAACGGATTGACCAATCCGCAAAATTTCTGTTGCATCTGAAAGTGGAAACTCGCCCGATTACAAAGGTAGGTGTAGTTTTCTCCTAGGCCGTTCTAGTTATTCGTTTCGAGCATCAGAACTGCGAAAATTTTGAGTTTCTCAAGCGTTTCTTACCTCCAAACTGCCATATCTCGCGAACGGATTGACCAATCCGCAAAATTTCTGTTGCATCTGAAAGTAGAAACTCGCCCGATTACAACGGTATGCGCACTTTTCCCGTAGGCCGTTCTAGTTATTCTTGTCGAGCATCAGAACTGCGAAAATTTTGAGTTTCTCAAGCGTTTCTTACCTCCAAACTGCCATATCTCGCGAACGGATTGTCCAATCCGCAAAATTTCTGTTGCATCTAAAAGTAGAAACTCACCCGATTACAACGGTATGCGTACTTTTCCCCTAGGCCGTTCTAGTTACTCGTTTCGAGCATCAGAACTGCGAAAATTTTGAGTTTCTCAAGCGTTTCTTATCTCCAAAGTGCCATATCTCGCGAACGGATTGATCAATCCGCAAAATTTCTGTTGCATCTGAAAGTAGAAACTCGCCCGATTACAACGGTAGGTGTAGTTTTCCCCTAGGCCGTCCTAGTTATTCGTTTCGAGCATCAGAACTGCGAAAATTTTGAGTTTCTCAAGCGTTTCTTACCTCCAAACTGCCATATCTCGCGAACGGATTGACCAATCCGCAAAATTTCTGTTGCATCTGATAGTGGAAACTCGCCCGATTACAACTGTATGCGCACTTTTCCCCTAGGCCGTTCTAGTTGTTCGTGTCGAGCATCAGAACTGCGAAAATTTTGAGTTTCTCAAGCGTTTCTTATCTCCAATCTGCCATATCTCGCGAACGGATTGATCAATCCGCAAAATTTCTGTTGCATCTGAAAGTAGAAACTCGCCCGATTGCAACGGTAGGTGTAGTTTTCCCCTAGGCCGTTCTAGTTATTCGTTTCGAGCATCAGAACTGCGAAAATTTTGAGTTTCTCAAGCGTTTCTTACCTCCAAACTGCCATAACTCGCGAACGGATTGTCCAATCCGCAAAATTTCTGTTGCATCTAAAAGTAGAAACTCACCCGATTACAACGGTATGCGTACTTTTCCCCTAGGCCGTTCTAGTTACTCGTTTCGAGCATCAGAACTGCGAAAATTTTGAGTTTCTCAAGCGTTTCTTACCTCCAAACTGCCATATCTCGCGAACGGATTGACCAATCCGCAAAATTTCTGTTGCTTCTGAAAGTAGAAACTCGCCCGATTACAACGGTATGCGCACTTTTCCCCTACGCGGTTCTAGTTATTCGTTTCGAGCATCAGAAATGCGAAAATTTTGAGTTTCTCAAGCGTTTCTTACCTCCAAACTGCCATATCTCGGGAACGGATTGACCAATCCGCAAAATTTCTGTTGCATCTGAAAGTAGAAACTCGCCCGATTACAACGGTAGGCGCACTTTTCCCCTAGGCCGTTCTTGTTATTCGTTTCGAGCATCAGAACTGCGAAAATTTTGAGTTTCTCAAGCGTTTCTTACCTCCAAACTGCCATATCTCGCGAACGGATTGACCAATCCGCAAAATTTCTGTTGCATCTGAAAGTAGAAACTCGCCCGATTACAACGGTAGGTGTAGTTTTCCCCTAGGCCGTCCTAGTTATTCGTTTCGAGCATCAGAACTGCGAAAATTTTGAGTTTCTCAAGCGTTTCTTACCTCCAAACTGCCATATCTCGCGAACGGATTGACCAATCCGCAAAATTTCTGTTGCATCTGAAAGTAGAAACTCGCCCGATTACAACGGTATGCGCACTTTTCCCCTAGGCCGTTCTAGTTATTCGTGTCGAGCATCAGAACTGCGAAAATTTTGAGTTTCTCTAGCGTTTCTTACCTCCAAACTGCCATATCTCGCGAACGGATCGACCAATCCGCAAAATTTCTGTTGCATCTAAAAGTAGAAACTCACCCGATTACAACGGTATGCGTACTTTTCCCCTAGGCCGTTCTAGTTACTCGTTTCGAGCATCAGAACTGCGAAAATTTTGAGTTTCTCAAGCGTTTCTTATCTCCAAAGTGCCATATCTCGCGAACGGATTGATCAATCCGCAAAATTTCTGTTGCATCTGAAAGTAGAAACTCGCCCGATTACAACAGTATGTGTGGTTTTCCCCTAGGCCGTTCCAGTTATTCATTTCGAGCATCAGAACTGCGAAAATTTTGAGTTTCTCAAGCGATTCTTACCTCCAAACTGCCATATCTCGAGAACGGATTGACCAATCCGCAAAATTTCTGTTGCTTCTGAAAGTAGAAACTCGCCCGAGTACAACGGTATGCGCACTTTTCACCTAGGCGGTTCTAGTTATTCGTTTCGAGTATCAGAAATGCGAAAATTTTGAGATTCTCAAGCGTTTCTTACGTCCAAACTGCCATATCTCGGGAACGGATTGACCAATCAGCAAAATTTCTGTTGCATCTGAAAGTAGAAACTCGACCGATTACAACGGTATGCGCACTTTTCCCCTAGGCCGTTCTTGTTATTCGTTTCAAGCATCAGAACTGCGAAAATTTTGAGTTTCTCAAGCGTTTCTTACCTCCAAACTGCCATATCTCGCGAACGGATTGACCAATCCGCAAAATTTCTGTTGCATCTGAAAGTAGAAACTCGCCCGATTACAAAGGTAGGTGTAGTTTTCTCCTAGGCCGTTCTAGTTATTCGTTTCGAGCACCAGAACTGCGAAAATTTTGAGTTTCTCAAGCGTTTCTTACCTCCAAACTGCCATATCTCGCGAACGGATTGACCAATCCGCAAAATTTCTGTTGCATCTGAAAGTAGAAACTCGCCCGATTACAACGGTATGCGCACTTTTCCCGTAGGCCGTTCTAGTTATTCGTGTCGAGCATCAGAACTGCGAAAATTTTGAGTTTCTCAAGCGTTTCTTACCTCCAAACTGCCATATCTCGCGAACGGATTGTCCAATCCGCAAAATTTCTGTTGCATCTAAAAGTAGAAACTCACCCGATTACAACGGTATGCGTACTTTTCCCCTAGGCCGTTCTAGTTACTCGTTTCGAGCATCAGAACTGCGAAAATTTTGAGTTTCTCAAGCGTTTCTTATCTCCAAAGTGCCATATCTCGCGAACGGATTGATCAATCCGCAAAATTTCTGTTGCATCTGAAAGTAGAAACTCGCCCGATTACAACGGTAGGTGTAGTTTACCCCTAGGCCGTCCTAGTTATTCGTTTCGAGCATCAGAACTGCGAAAATTTTGCGTTTCTCAAGCGTTTCTTACCTCCAAACTGCCATATCTCGCGAACGGATTGACCAATCCGCAAAATTTCTGTTGCATCTGAAAGTAGAAACTCGCCCGATTACAACGGTATGCGCACTTTTCCCCTAGGCCGTTCTAGTTATTCGTGTCGAGCATCAGAACTGCGAAAATTTTGAGTTTCTCTAGCGTTTCTTACCTCCAAACTGCCATATCTCGCGAACGGATCGACCAATCCGCAAAATTTCTGTTGCATCTAAAAGTAGAAACTCACCCGATTACAACGGTATGCGTACTTTTCCCCTAGGCCGTTCTAGTTACTCGTTTCGAGCATCAGAACTGCGAAAATATTGAGTTTCTCAAGCGTTTCTTATCTCCAAAGTGCCATATCTCGCGAACGGATTGATCAATCCGCAAAATTTCTGTTGCATCTGAAAGTAGAAACTCGCCCGATTACAACAGTATGTGTAGTTTTCCCCTAGGCCGTTCCAGTTATTCATTTCGAGCATCAGAACTGCGAAAATTTTGAGTTTCTCAAGCGATTCTTACCTCCAAACTGCCATATCTCGAGAACGGATTGACCAATCCGCAAAATTTCTGTTGCTTCTGAAAGTAGAAACTCGCCCGATTACAACGGTATGCGCACTTTTCCCCTAGGCGGTTCTAGTTATTCGTTTCGAGTATCAGAAATGCGAAAATTTTGAGATTCTCAAGCGTTTCTTACGTCCAAACTGCCATATCTCGGGAACGGATTGACCAATCAGCAAAATTTCTGTTGCATCTGAAAGTAGAAACTCGCCCGATTACAACGGTATGCGCACTTTTCCCCTAGGCCGTTCTTGTTATTCGTTTCAAGCATCAGAACTGCGAAAATTTTGAGTTTCTCAAGCGTTTCTTACCTCCAAACTGCCATATCTCGCGAACGGATTGACCAATCCGCAAAATTTCTGTTGCATCTGAAAGTAGAAACTCGCCCGATTACAAAGGTAGGTGTAGTTTTCTCCTAGGCCGTTCTAGTTATTCGTTTCGAGCATCAGAACTGCGAAAATTTTGAGTTTCTCAAGCGTTTCTTACCTCCAAACTGCCATATCTCGCGAACGGATTGACCAATCCGCAAAATTTCTGTTGCATCTGAAAGTAGAAACTCGCCCGATTACAACGGTATGCGCACTTTTCCCGTAGGCCGTTCTAGTTATTCGTGTCGAGCATCAGAACTGCGAAAATTTTGAGTTTCTCAAGCGTTTCTTACCTCCAAACTGCCATATCTCGCGAACGGATCGACCAATCCGCAAAATTTCTGTTGCATCTAAAAGTAGAAACTCACCCGATTACAACGGTATGCGTACTTTTCCCCTAGGCCGTTCTAGTTACTCGTTTCGAGCATCAGAACTGCGAAAATTTTGAGTTTCTCAAGCGTTTCTTATCTCCAAAGTGCCATATCTCGCGAACGGATTGATCAATCCGCAAAATTTCTGTTGCATCTGAAAGTAGAAACTCGCCCGATTACAACAGTATGTGTAGTTTTCCCCTAGGCCGTTCCAGTTATTCATTTCGAGCATCAGAACTGCGAAAATTTTGAGTTTCTCAAGCGATTCTTACCTCCAAACTGCCATATCTCGAGAACGGATTGACCAATCCGCAAAATTTCTGTTGCTTCTGAAAGTAGAAACTCGCCCGATTACAACGGTATGCGCACTTTTCCCCTAGGCGGTTCTAGTTATTCGTTTCGAGTATCAGAAATGCGAAAATTTTGAGATTCTCAAGCGTTTCTTACGTCCAAACTGCCATATCTCGGGAACGGATTGACCAATCAGCAAAATTTCTGTTGCATCTGAAAGTAGAAACTCGCCCGATTACAACGGTATGCGCACTTTTCCCCTAGGCCGTTCTTGTTATTCGTTTCAAGCATCAGAACTGCGAAAATTTTGAGTTTCTCAAGCGTTTCTTACCTCCAAACTGCCATATCTCGCGAACGGATTGACCAATCCGCAAAATTTCTGTTGCATCTGAAAGTAGAAACTCGCCCGATTACAACGGTATGCGTACTTTTCCCCTAGGCCGTTCTAGTTACTCGTTTCGAGCATCAGAACTGCGAAAATTTTGAGTTTCTCAAGCGTTTCTTATCTCCAAAGTGCCATATCTCGCGAACGGATTGATCAATCCGCAAAATTTCTGTTGCATCTGAAAGTAGAAACTCGCCCGATTACAACGGTAGGTGTAGTTTACCCCTAGGCCGTCCTAGTTATTCGTTTCGAGCATCAGAACTGCGAAAATTTTGCGTTTCTCAAGCGTTTCTTACCTCCAAACTGCCATATCTCGCGAACGGATTGACCAATCCGCAAAATTTCTGTTGCATCTGAAAGTAGAAACTCGCCCGATTACAACGGTATGCGCACTTTTCCCCTAGGCCGTTCTAGTTATTCGTGTCGAGCATCAGAACTGCGAAAATTTTGAGTTTCTCTAGCGTTTCTTACCTCCAAACTGCCATATCTCGCGAACGGATCGACCAATCCGCAAAATTTCTGTTGCATCTAAAAGTAGAAACTCACCCGATTACAACGGTATGCGTACTTTTCCCCTAGGCCGTTCTAGTTACTCGTTTCGAGCATCAGAACTGCGAAAATTTTGAGTTTCTCAAGCGTTTCTTATCTCCAAAGTGCCATATCTCGCGAACGGATTGATCAATCCGCAAAATTTCTGTTGCATCTGAAAGTAGAAACTCGCCCGATTACAACAGTATGTGTAGTTTTCCCCTAGGCCGTTCCAGTTATTCATTTCGAGCATCAGAACTGCGAAAATTTTGAGTTTCTCAAGCGATTCTTACCTCCAAACTGCCATATCTCGAGAACGGATTGACCAATCCGCAAAATTTCTGTTGCTTCTGAAAGTAGAAACTCGCCCGATTACAACGGTATGCGCACTTTTCCCCTAGGCGGTTCTAGTTATTCGTTTCGAGTATCAGAAATGCGAAAATTTTGAGATTCTCAAGCGTTTCTTACGTCCAAACTGCCATATCTCGGGAACGGATTGACCAATCCGCAAAATTTCTGTTGCATCTGAAAGTAGAAACTCGCCCGATTACAACGGTAGGCGCACTTTTCCCCTAGGCCGTTCTTGTTATTCGTTTCGAGCATCAGAACTGCGAAAATTTTGAGTTTCTCAAGCGTTTCTTACCTCCAAACTGCCATATCTCGCGAACGGATTGACCAATCCGCAAAATTTCTGTTGCATCTGAAAGTAGAAACTCGCCCGATTACAACGGTAGGTGTAGTTTTCCCCTAGGCCGTCCTAGTTATTCGTTTCGAGCATCAGAACTGCGAAAATTTTGAGTTTCTCAAGCGTTTCTTACCTCCAAACTGCCATATCTCGCGAACGGATTGACCAATCCGCAAAATTTCTGTTGCATCTGAAAGTAGAAACTCGCCCGATTACAACGGTATGCGCACTTTTCCCCTAGGCCGTTCTAGTTATTCGTGTCGAGCATCAGAACTGCGAAAATTTTGAGTTTCTCTAGCGTTTCTTACCTCCAAACTGCCATATCTCGGGAACGGATTGACCAATCCGCAAAATTTCTGTTGCATCTGAAAGTAGAAACTCGCCCGATTACAACGGTATGCGTACTTTTCCCCTAGGCCGTTCTAGTTACTCGTTTCGAGCATCAGAACTGCGAAAATTTTGAGTTTCTCAAGCGTTTCTTATCTCCAAAGTGCCATATCTCGCGAACGGATTGATCAATCCGCAAAATTTCTGTTGCATCTGAAAGTAGAAACTCGCCCGATTACAACAGTATGTGTAGTTTTCCCCTAGGCCGTTCCAGTTATTCATTTCGAGCATCAGAACTGCGAAAATTTTGAGTTTCTCAAGCGATTCTTACCTCCAAACTGCCATATCTCGAGAACGGATTGACCAATCCGCAAAATTTCTGTTGCTTCTGAAAGTAGAAACTCGCCCGATTACAACGGTATGCGCACTTTTCCCCTAGGCGGTTCTAGTTATTCGTTTCGAGTATCAGAAATGCGAAAATTTTGAGATTCTCAAGCGTTTCTTACGTCCAAACTGCCATATCTCGGGAACGGATTGACCAATCAGCAAAATTTCTGTTGCATCTGAAAGTAGAAACTCGCCCGATTACAACGGTATGCGCACTTTTCCCCTAGGCCGTTCTTGTTATTCGTTTCAAGCATCAGAACTGCGAAAATTTTGAGTTTCTCAAGCGTTTCTTACCTCCAAACTGCCATATCTCGCGAACGGATTGACCAATCCGCAAAATTTCTGTTGCATCTGAAAGTAGAAACTCGCCCGATTACAACGGTATGCGTACTTTTCCCCTAGGCCGTTCTAGTTACTCGTTTCGAGCATCAGAACTGCGAAAATTTTGAGTTTCTCAAGCGTTTCTTATCTCCAAAGTGCCATATCTCGCGAACGGATTGATCAATCCGCAAAATTTCTGTTGCATCTGAAAGTAGAAACTCGCCCGATTACAACGGTAGGTGTAGTTTACCCCTAGGCCGTCCTAGTTATTCGTTTCGAGCATCAGAACTGCGAAAATTTTGCGTTTCTCAAGCGTTTCTTACCTCCAAACTGCCATATCTCGCGAACGGATTGACCAATCCGCAAAATTTCTGTTGCATCTGAAAGTAGAAACTCGCCCGATTACAACGGTATTCGCACTTTTCCCCTAGGCCGTTCTAGTTATTCGTGTCGAGCATCAGAACTGCGAAAATTTTGAGTTTCTCTAGCGTTTCTTACCTCCAAACTGCCATATCTCGCGAACGGATCGACCAATCCGCAAAATTTCTGTTGCATCTAAAAGTAGAAACTCACCCGATTACAACGGTATGCGTACTTTTCCCCTAGGCCGTTCTAGTTACTCGTTTCGAGCATCAGAACTGCGAAAATTTTGAGTTTCTCAAGCGTTTCTTATCTCCAAAGTGCCATATCTCGCGAACGGATTGATCAATCCGCAAAATTTCTGTTGCATCTGAAAGTAGAAACTCGCCCGATTACAACAGTATGTGTAGTTTTCCCCTAGGCCGTTCCAGTTATTCATTTCGAGCATCAGAACTGCGAAAATTTTGAGTTTCTCAAGCGATTCTTACCTCCAAACTGCCATATCTCGAGAACGGATTGACCAATCCGCAAAATTTCTGTTGCTTCTGAAAGTAGAAACTCGCCCGATTACAACGGTATGCGCACTTTTCCCCTAGGCGGTTCTAGTTATTCGTTTCGAGTATCAGAAATGCGAAAATTTTGAGATTCTCAAGCGTTTCTTACGTCCAAACTGCCATATCTCGGGAACGGATTGACCAATCCGCAAAATTTCTGTTGCATCTGAAAGTAGAAACTCGCCCGATTACAACGGTAGGCGCACTTTTCCCCTAGGCCGTTCTTGTTATTCGTTTCGAGCATCAGAACTGCGAAAATTTTGAGTTTCTCAAGCGTTTCTTACCTCCAAACTGCCATATCTCGCGAACGGATTGACCAATCCGCAAAATTTCTGTTGCATCTGAAAGTAGAAACTCGCCCGATTACAACGGTAGGTGTAGTTTTCCCCTAGGCCGTCCTAGTTATTCGTTTCGAGCATCAGAACTGCGAAAATTTTGAGTTTCTCAAGCGTTTCTTACCTCCAAACTGCCATATCTCGCGAACGGATTGACCAATCCGCAAAATTTCTGTTGCATCTGAAAGTAGAAACTCGCCCGATTACAACGGTATGCGCACTTTTCCCCTAGGCCGTTCTAGTTATTCGTGTCGAGCATCAGAACTGCGAAAATTTTGAGTTTCTCTAGCGTTTCTTACCTCCAAACTGCCATATCTCGGGAACGGATTGACCAATCCGCAAAATTTCTGTTGCATCTGAAAGTAGAAACTCGCCCGATTACAACGGTATGCGTACTTTTCCCCTAGGCCGTTCTAGTTACTCGTTTCGAGCATCAGAACTGCGAAAATTTTGAGTTTCTCAAGCGTTTCTTATCTCCAAAGTGCCATATCTCGCGAACGGATTGATCAATCCGCAAAATTTCTGTTGCATCTGAAAGTAGAAACTCGCCCGATTACAACAGTATGTGTAGTTTTCCCCTAGGCCGTTCCAGTTATTCATTTCGAGCATCAGAACTGCGAAAATTTTGAGTTTCTCAAGCGATTCTTACCTCCAAACTGCCATATCTCGAGAACGGATTGACCAATCCGCAAAATTTCTGTTGCTTCTGAAAGTAGAAACTCGCCCGATTACAACGGTATGCGCACTTTTCCCCTAGGCGGTTCTAGTTATTCGTTTCGAGTATCAGAAATGCGAAAATTTTGAGATTCTCAAGCGTTTCTTACGTCCAAACTGCCATATCTCGGGAACGGATTGACCAATCAGCAAAATTTCTGTTGCATCTGAAAGTAGAAACTCGCCCGATTACAACGGTATGCGCACTTTTCCCCTAGGCCGTTCTTGTTATTCGTTTCAAGCATCAGAACTGCGAAAATTTTGAGTTTCTCAAGCGTTTCTTACCTCCAAACTGCCATATCTCGCGAACGGATTGACCAATCCGCAAAATTTCTGTTGCATGTGAAAGTAGAAACTCGCCCGATTACAAAGGTAGGTGTAGTTTTCTCCTAGGCCGTTCTAGTTATTCGTTTCGAGCACCAGAACTGCGAAAATTTTGAGTTTCTCAAGCGTTTCTTACCTCCAAACTGCCATATCTCGCGAACGGATTGACCAATCCGCAAAATTTCTGTTGCATCTGAAAGTAGAAACTCGCCCGATTACAACGGTATGCGCACTTTTCCCGTAGGCCGTTCTAGTTATTCGTGTCGAGCATCAGAACTGCGAAAATTTTGAGTTTCTCAAGCGTTTCTTACCTCCAAACTGCCATATCTCGCGAACGGATTGTCCAATCCGCAAAATTTCTGTTGCATCTAAAAGTAGAAACTCACCCGATTACAACGGTATGCGTACTTTTCCCCTAGGCCGTTCTAGTTACTCGTTTCGAGCATCAGAACTGCGAATATTTTGAGTTTCTCAAGCGTTTCTTATCTCCAAAGTGCCATATCTCGCGAACGGATTGATCAATCCGCAAAATTTCTGTTGCATCTGAAAGTAGAAACTCGCCCGATTACAACGGTAGGTGTAGTTTACCCCTAGGCCGTCCTAGTTATTCGTTTCGAGCATCAGAACTGCGAAAATTTTGCGTTTCTCAAGCGTTTCTTATCTCCAAAGTGCCATATCTCGCGAACGGATTGATCAATCCGCAAAGTTTCTGTTGCATCTGAAAGTAGAAACTCGCCCGATTACAACAGTATGTGTAGTTTTCCCCTAGGCCGTTCCAGTTATTCATTTCGAGCATCAGAACTGCGAAAATTTTGAGTTTCTCAAGCGATTCTTACCTCCAAACTGCCATATCTCGAGAACGGATTGACCAATCCGCAAAATTTCTGTTGCTTCTGAAAGTAGAAACTCGCCCGATTACAACGGTATGCGGACTTTTCCCCTAGGCGGTTCTAGTTATTCGTTTCGAGTATCAGAAATGCGAAAATTTTGAGATTCTCAAGCGTTTCTTACGTCCAAACTGCCATATCTCGGGAACGGATTGACCAATCAGCAAAATTTCTGTTGCATCTGAAAGTAGAAACTCGCCCGATTACAACGGTATGCGCACTTTTCCCCTAGGCCGTTCTTGTTATTCGTTTCAAGCATCAGAACTGCGAAAATTTTGAGTTTCTCAAGCGTTTCTTACCTCCAATCTGCCATATCTCGCGAACGGATTGACCAATCCGCAAAATTTCTGTTGCATCTGAAAGTAGAAACTCGCCCGATTACAAAGGTAGGTGTAGTTTTCTCCTAGGCCGTTCTAGTTATTCGTTTCGAGCATCAGAACTGCGAAAATTTTGAGTTTCTCAAGCGTTTCTTACCTCCAAACTGCCATATCTCGCGAACGGATTGACCAATCCGCAAAATTTCTGTTGCATCTGAAAGTAGAAACTCGCCCGATTACAACGGTATGCGCACTTTTCCCGTAGGCCGTTCTAGTTATTCGTGTCGAGCATCAGAACTGCGAAAATTTTGAGTTTCTCAAGCGTTTCTTACCTCCAAACTGCCATATCTCGCGAACGGATCGACCAATCCGCAAAATTTCTGTTGCATCTAAAAGTAGAAACTCACCCGATTACAACGGTATGCGTACTTTTCCCCTAGGCCGTTCTAGTTACTCGTTTCGAGCATCAGAACTGCGAAAATTTTGAGTTTCTCAAGCGTTTCTTATCTCCAAAGTGCCATATCTCGCGAACGGATTGATCAATCCGCAAAATTTCTGTTGCATCTGAAAGTAGAAACTCGCCCGATTACAACAGTATGTGTAGTTTTCCCCTAGGCCGTTCCAGTTATTCATTTCGAGCATCAGAACTGCGAAAATTTTGAGTTTCTCAAGCGATTCTTACCTCCAAACTGCCATATCTCGAGAACGGATTGACCAATCCGCAAAATTTCTGTTGCTTCTGAAAGTAGAAACTCGCCCGATTACAACGGTATGCGCACTTTTCCCCTAGGCGGTTCTAGTTATTCGTTTCGAGTATCAGAAATGCGAAAATTTTGAGATTCTCAAGCGTTTCTTACGTCCAAACTGCCATATCTCGGGAACGGATTGACCAATCAGCAAAATTTCTGTTGCATCTGAAAGTAGAAACTCGCCCGATTACAACGGTATGCGCACTTTTCCCCTAGGCGGTTCTAGTTATTCGTTTCGAGTATCAGAAATGCGAAAATTTTGAGATTCTCAAGCGTTTCTTACGTCCAAACTGCCATATCTCGGGAACGGATTGACCAATCAGCAAAATTTCTGTTGCATCTGAAAGTAGAAACTCGCCCGATTACAACGGTATGCGCACTTTTCCCCTAGGCCGTTCTTGTTATTCGTTTCAAGCATCAGAACTGCGAAAATTTTGAGTTTCTCAAGCGTTTCTTACCTCCAAACTGCCATATCTCGCGAACGGATTGACCAATCCGCAAAATTTCTGTTGCATGTGAAAGTAGAAACTCGCCCGATTACAAAGGTAGGTGTAGTTTTCTCCTAGGCCGTTCTAGTTATTCGTTTCGAGCACCAGAACTGCGAAAATTTTGAGTTTCTCAAGCGTTTCTTACCTCCAAACTGCCATATCTCGCGAACGGATTGACCAATCCGCAAAATTTCTGTTGCATCTGAAAGTAGAAACTCGCCCGATTACAACGGTATGCGCACTTTTCCCGTAGGCCGTTCTAGTTATTCGTGTCGAGCATCAGAACTGCGAAAATTTTGAGTTTCTCAAGCGTTTCTTACCTCCAAACTGCCATATCTCGCGAACGGATTGTCCAATCCGCAAAATTTCTGTTGCATCTAAAAGTAGAAACTCACCCGATTACAACGGTATGCGTACTTTTCCCCTAGGCCGTTCTAGTTACTCGTTTCGAGCATCAGAACTGCGAATATTTTGAGTTTCTCAAGCGTTTCTTATCTCCAAAGTGCCATATCTCGCGAACGGATTGATCAATCCGCAAAATTTCTGTTGCATCTGAAAGTAGAAACTCGCCCGATTACAACGGTAGGTGTAGTTTACCCCTAGGCCGTCCTAGTTATTCGTTTCGAGCATCAGAACTGCGAAAATTTTGCGTTTCTCAAGCGTTTCTTATCTCCAAAGTGCCATATCTCGCGAACGGATTGATCAATCCGCAAAATTTCTGTTGCATCTGAAAGTAGAAACTCGCCCGATTACAACAGTATGTGTAGTTTTCGCGTAGGCCGTTCCAGTTATTCATTTCGAGCATCAGAACTGCGAAAATTTTGAGTTTCTCAAGCGATTCTTACCTCCAAACTGCCATATCTCGAGAACGGATTGACCAATCCGCAAAATTTCTGTTGCTTCTGAAAGTAGAAACTCGCCCGATTACAACGGTATGCGGACTTTTCCCCTAGGCGGTTCTAGTTATTCGTTTCGAGTATCAGAAATGCGAAAATTTTGAGATTCTCAAGCGTTTCTTACGTCCAAACTGCCATATCTCGGGAACGGATTGACCAATCAGCAAAATTTCTGTTGCATCTGAAAGTAGAAACTCGCCCGATTACAACGGTATGCGCACTTTTCCCCTAGGCCGTTCTAGTTATTCGTGTCGAGCATCAGAACTGCGAAAATTTTGAGTTTCTCTAGCGTTTCTTACCTCCAAACTGCCATATCTCGCGAACGGATCGACCAATCCGCAAAATTTCTGTTGCATCTAAAAGTAGAAACTCACCCGATTACAACGGTATGCGTACTTTTCCCCTAGGCCGTTCTAGTTACTCGTTTAGAGCATCAGAACTGCGAAAATTTTGAGTTTCTCAAGCGTTTCTTATCTCCAAAGTGCCATATCTCGCGAACGGATTGATCAATCCGCAAAATTTCTGTTGCATCTGAAAGTAGAAACTCGCCCGATTACAACGGTATGCGCACTTTGCCCCTAGGCCGTTCTAGTTATTCGTGTCGAGCAACAGAACTGCGAAAATTTTGAGTTTCTCAAGCGATTCTTACCTCCAAACTGCCATATCTCGAGAACGGATTGACCAATCCGCAAAATTTCTGTTGCATCTGAAAGTAGAAACTCGCCCGATTACAAAGGTAGGTGTAGTTTTCTCCTAGGCCGTTCTAGTTATTCGTTTCGAGCATCAGAACTGCGAAAATTTTGAGTTTCTCAAGCGTTTCTTACCTCCAAACTGCCATATCTCGCGAACGGATTGACCAATCCGCAAAATTTCTGTTGCATCTGAAAGTAGAAACTCGCCCGATTACAACGGTATGCGCACTTTTCCCGTAGGCCGTTCTAGTTATTCGTGTCGAGCATCAGAACTGCGAAAATTTTGAGTTTCTCAAGCGTTTCTTACCTCCAAACTGCCATATCTCGCGAACGGATTGTCCAATCCGCAAAATTTCTGTTGCATCTAAAAGTAGAAACTCACCCGATTACAACGGTATGCGTACTTTTCCCCTAGGCCGTTCTAGTTACTCGTTTCGAGCATCAGAACTGCGAAAATTTTGAGTTTCTCAAGCGTTTCTTATCTCCAAAGTGCCATATCTCGCGAACGGATTGATCAATCCGCAAAATTTCTGTTGCATCTGAAAGTAGAAACTCGCCCGATTACAACGGTAGGTGTAGTTTACCCCTAGGCCGTCCTAGTTATTCGTTTCGAGCATCAGAACTGCGAAAATTTTGCGTTTCTCAAGCGTTTCTTACCTCCAAACTGCCATATCTCGCGAACGGATTGACCAATCCGCAAAATTTCTGTTGCATCTGAAAGTAGAAACTCGCCCGATTACAACGGTATGCGCACTTTTCCCCTAGGCCGTTCTAGTTATTCGTGTCGAGCATCAGAACTGCGAAAATTTTGAGTTTCTCTAGCGTTTCTTACCTCCAAACTGCCATATCTCGCGAACGGATCGACCAATCCGCAAAATTTCTGTTGCATCTAAAAGTAGAAACTCACCCGATTACAACGGTATGCGTACTTTTCCCCTAGGCCGTTCTAGTTACTCGTTTCGAGCATCAGAACTGCGAAAATTTTGAGTTTCTCAAGCGTTTCTTATCTCCAAAGTGCCATATCTCGCGAACGGATTGATCAATCCGCAAAATTTCTGTTGCATCTGAAAGTAGAAACTCGCCCGATTACAACAGTATGTGTAGTTTTCCCCTAGGCCGTTCCAGTTATTCATTTCGAGCATCAGAACTGCGAAAATTTTGAGTTTCTCAAGCGATTCTTACCTCCAAACTGCCATATCTCGAGAACGGATTGACCAATCCGCAAAATTTCTGTTGCTTCTGAAAGTAGAAACTCGCCCGATTACAACGGTATGCGCACTTTTCCCCTAGGCGGTTCTAGTTATTCGTTTCGAGTATCAGAAATGCGAAAATTTTGAGATTCTCAAGCGTTTCTTACGTCCAAACTGCCATATCTCGGGAACGGATTGACCAATCAGCAAAATTTCTGTTGCATCTGAAAGTAGAAACTCGCCCGATTACAACGGTATGCGCACTTTTCCCCTAGGCCGTTCTTGTTATTCGTTTCAAGCATCAGAACTGCGAAAATTTTGAGTTTCTCAAGCGTTTCTTACCTCCAAACTGCCATATTTCGCGAACGGATTGACCAATCCGCAAAATTTCTGTTGCATCTGAAAGTAGAAACTCGCCCGATTACAAAGGTAGGTGTAGTTTTCTCCTAGGCCGTTCTAGTTATTCGTTTCGAGCATCAGAACTGCGAAAATTTTGAGTTTCTCAAGCGTTTCTTACCTTCAAACTGCCATATCTCGCGAACGGATTGACCAATCCGCAAAATTTCTGTTGCATCTGAAAGTAGAAACTCGCCCGATTACAACGGTATGCGCACTTTTCCCGTAGGCCGTTCTAGTTATTCGTGTCGAGCATCAGAACTGCGAAAATTTTGAGTTTCTCAAGCGTTTCTTACCTCCAAATTGCCATATCTCGCGAACGGATTGTCCAATCCGCAAAATTTCTGTTGCATCTAAAAGTAGAAACTCACCCGATTACAACGGTATGCGTACTTTTCCCCTAGGCCGTTCTAGTTACTCGTTTCGAGCATCAGAACTGCGAAAATTTTGAGTTTCTCAAGCGTTTCTTATCTCCAAAGTGCCATATCTCGCGAACGGATTGATCAATCCGCAAAATTTCTGTTGCATCTGAAAGTAGAAACTCGCCCGATTACAACGGTAGGTGTAGTTTTCCCCTAGGCCGTCCTAGTTATTCGTTTCGAGCATCAGAACTGCGAAAATTTTGAGTTTCTCAAGCGTTTCTTATCTCCAAAGTGCCATATCTCGCGAACGGATTGATCAATCCGCAAAATTTCTGTTGCATCTGAAAGTAGAAACTCGCCCGATTACAACGGTAGGTGTAGTTTACCCCTAGGCCGTCCTAGTTATTCGTTTCGAGCATCAGAACTGCGAAAATTTTGCGTTTCTCAAGCGTTTCTTATCTCCAAAGTGCCATATCTCGCGAACGGATTGATCAATCCGCAAAATTTCTGTTGCATCTGAAAGTAGAAACTCGCCCGATTACAACAGTATGTGTAGTTTTCCCCTAGGCCGTTCCAGTTATTCATTTCGAGCATCAGAACTGCGAAAATTTTGAGTTTCTCAAGCGATTCTTACCTCCAAACTGCCATATCTCGAGAACGGATTGACCAATCCGCAAAATTTCTGTTGCTTCTGAAAGTAGAAACTCGCCCGATTACAACGGTATGCGCACTTTTCCCCTAGGCGGTTCTAGTTATTCGTTTCGAGTATCAGAAATGCGAAAATTTTGAGATTCTCAAGCGTTTCTTACGTCCAAACTGCCATATCTCGGGAACGGATTGACCAATCAGCAAAATTTCTGTTGCATCTGAAAGTAGAAACTCGCCCGATTACAACGGTATGCGCACTTTTCCCCTAGGCCGTTCTTGTTATTCGTTTCAAGCATCAGAACTGCGAAAATTTTGAGTTTCTCAAGCGTTTCTTACCTCCAAACTGCCATATCTCGCGAACGGATTGACCAATCCGCAAAATTTCTGTTGCATCTGAAAGTAGAAACTCGCCTGATTACAAAGGTAGGTGTAGTTTTCTCCTAGGCCGTTCTAGTTATTCGTTTCGAGCATCAGAACTGCGAAAATTTTGAGTTTCTCAAGCGTTTCTTACCTCCAAACTGCCATATCTCGCGAACGGATTGACCAATCCGCAAAATTTCTGTTGCATCTGAAAGTAGAAACTCGCCCGATTACAACGGTATGCGCACTTTTCCCGTAGGCCGTTCTAGTTATTCGTGTCGAGCATCAGAACTGCGAAAATTTTGAGTTTCTCAAGCGTTTCTTACCTCCAAACTGCCATATCTCGCGAACGGATCGACCAATCCGCAAAATTTCTGTTGCATCTAAAAGTAGAAACTCGCCCGATTACAACGGTATGCGCACTTTTCCCCTAGGCGGTTCTAGTTATTCGTTTCGAGTATCAGAAATGCGAAAATTTTGAGTTTCTCAAGCGTTTCTTACCTCCAAACTGCCATATCTCGCGAACGGATTGACCAATCCGCAAAATTTCTGTTGCATCTGAAAGTAGAAACTCGCCCGATTACAACGGTATGCGCACTTTTCCCCTAGGCCGTTCTAGTTACTCGTTTCGAGCATCAGAACTGCGAAAATTTTGAGTTTCTCAAGCGTTTCTTATCTCCAAAGTGCCATATCTCGCGAACGGATTGATCAATCCGCAAAATTTCTGTTGCATCTGAAAGTAGAAACTCGCCCGATTACAACAGTATGTGTAGTTTTCCCCTAGGCCGTTCTAGTTATTCGTGTCGAGCATCAGAACTGCGAAAATTTTGAGTTTCTCAAGCGTTTCTTACCTCCAAACTGCCATATCTCGAGAACGGATTGACCAATCCGCAAAATTTCTGTTGCTTCTGAAAGTAGAAACTCGCCCGATTACAACGGTATGCGCACTTTTCCCCTAGGCGGTTCTAGTTATTCGTTTCGAGTATCAGAAATGCGAAAATTTTGAGATTCTCAAGCGTTTCTTACGTCCAAACTGCCATATCTCGGGAACGGATTGACCAATCAGCAAAATTTCTGTTGCATCTGAAAGTAGAAACTCGCCCGATTACAACGGTATGCGCACTTTTCCCCTAGGCCGTTCTTGTTATTCGTTTCAAGCATCAGAACTGCGAAAATTTTGAGTTTCTCAAGCGTTTCTTACCTCCAAACTGCCATATCTCGCGAACGGATTGACCAATCCGCAAAATTTCTGTTGCATCTGAAAGTAGAAACTCGCCCGATTACAACGGTATGCGCACTTTTCCCCTAGGCCGTTCTAGTTACTCGTTTCGAGCATCAGAACTGCGAAAATTTTGAGTTTCTCAAGCGTTTCTTATCTCCAAAGTGCCATATCTCGCGAACGGATTGATCAATCCGCAAAATTTCTGTTGCATCTGAAAGTAGAAACTCGCCCGATTACAACGGTAGGTGTAGTTTACCCCTAGGCCGTCCTAGTTATTCGTTTCGAGCATCAGAACTGCGAAAATTTTGCGTTTCTCAAGCGTTTCTTACCTCCAAACTGCCATATCTCGCGAACGGATTGACCAATCCGCAAAATTTCTGTTGCATCTGAAAGTAGAAACTCGCCCGATTACAACGGTATGCGCACTTTTCCCCTAGGCCGTTCTAGTTATTCGTGTCGAGCATCAGAACTGCGAAAATTTTGAGTTTCTCTAGCGTTTCTTACCTCCAAACTGCCATATCTCGCGAACGGATCGACCAATCCGCAAAATTTCTGTTGCATCTAAAAGTAGAAACTCACCCGATTACAACGGTATGCGTACTTTTCCCCTAGGCCGTTCTAGTTACTCGTTTCGAGCATCAGAACTGCGAAAATTTTTAGTTTCTCAAGCGTTTCTTATCTCCAAAGTGCCATATCTCGCGAACGGATTGATCAATCCGCAAAATTTCTGTTGCATCTGAAAGTAGAAACTCGCCCGATTACAACAGTATGTGTAGTTTTCCCCTAGGCCGTTCCAGTTATTCAATTCGAGCATCAGAACTGCGAAAATTTTGAGTTTCTCAAGCGATTCTTACCTCCAAACTGCCATATCTCGAGAACGGATTGACCAATCCGCAAAATTTCTGTTGCTTCTGAAAGTAGAAACTCGCCCGATTACAACGGTATGCGCACTTTTCCCCTAGGCGGTTCTAGTTATTCGTTTCGAGTATCAGAAATGCGAAAATTTTGAGTTTCTCAAGCGTTTCTTACCTCCAAACTGCCATATCTCGGGAACGGATTGACCAATCAGCAAAATTTCTGTTGCATCTGAAAGTAGAAACTCGCCCGATTACAACGGTATGCGCTCTTTTCCCCTAGGCCGTTCTTGTTATTCGTTTCAAGCATCAGAACTGCGAAAATTTTGAGTTTCTCAAGCGTTTCTTACCTCCAAACTGCCATATCTCGCGAACGGATTGACCAATCCGCAAAATTTCTGTTGCATCTGAAAGTAGAAACTCGCCCGATTACAACGGTAGGTGTAGTTTTCCCCTAGGCCGTTCTAGTTATTCGTTTCGAGCATCAGAACTGCGAAAATTTTGAGTTTCTCAAGCGTTTCTTATCTCCAAAGTGCCATATCTCGCGAACGGATTGATCAATCCGCAAAATTTCTGTTGCATCTGAAAGTAGAAACTCGCCCGATTACAACGGTAGGTGTAGTTTTCCCCTAGGCCGTCCTAGTTATTCGTTTCGAGCATCAGAACTGCGAAAATTTTGAGTTTCTCAAGCGTTTCTTATCTCCAAAGTGCCATATCTCGCGAACGGATTGATCAATCCGCAAAATTTCTGTTGCATCTGAAAGTAGAAACTCGCCCGATTACAACGGTAGGTGTAGTTTACCCCTAGGCCGTCCTAGTTATTCGTTTCGAGCATCAGAACTGCGAAAATTTTGCGTTTCTCAAGCGTTTCTTATCTCCAAAGTGCCATATCTCGCGAACGGATTGATCAATCCGCAAAATTTCTGTTGCATCTGAAAGTAGAAACTCGCCCGATTACAACAGTATGTGTAGTTTTCCCCTAGGCCGTTCCAGTTATTCATTTCGAGCATCAGAACTGCGAAAATTTTGAGTTTCTCAAGCGATTCTTACCTCCAAACTGCCATATCTCGAGAACGGATTGACCAATCCGCAAAATTTCTGTTGCTTCTGAAAGTAGAAACTCGCCCGATTACAACGGTATGCGCACTTTTCCCCTAGGCGGTTCTAGTTATTCGTTTCGAGTATCAGAAATGCGAAAATTTTGAGATTCTCAAGCGTTTCTTACGTCCAAACTGCCATATCTCGGGAACGGATTGACCAATCAGCAAAATTTCTGTTGCATCTGAAAGTAGAAACTCGCCCGATTACAACGGTATGCGCACTTTTCCCCTAGGCCGTTCTTGTTATTCGTTTCAAGCATCAGAACTGCGAAAATTTTGAGTTTCTCAAGCGTTTCTTACCTCCAAACTGCCATATCTCGCGAACGGATTGACCAATCCGCAAAATTTCTGTTGCATCTGAAAGTAGAAACTCGCCTGATTACAAAGGTAGGTGTAGTTTTCTCCTAGGCCGTTCTAGTTATTCGTTTCGAGCATCAGAACTGCGAAAATTTTGAGTTTCTCAAGCGTTTCTTACCTCCAAACTGCCATATCTCGCGAACGGATTGACCAATCCGCAAAATTTCTGTTGCATCTGAAAGTAGAAACTCGCCCGATTACAACGGTATGCGCACTTTTCCCGTAGGCCGTTCTAGTTATTCGTGTCGAGCATCAGAACTGCGAAAATTTTGAGTTTCTCAAGCGTTTCTTACCTCCAAACTGCCATATCTCGCGAACGGATCGACCAATCCGCAAAATTTCTGTTGCATCTAAAAGTAGAAACTCACCCGATTACAACGGTATGCGTACTTTTCCCCTAGGCCGTTCTAGTTACTCGTTTCGAGCATCAGAACTGCGAAAATTTTGAGTTTCTCAAGCGTTTCTTATCTCCAAAGTGCCATATCTCGCGAACGGATTGATCAATCCGCAAAATTTCTGTTGCATCTGAAAGTAGAAACTCGCCCGATTACAACAGTATGTGTAGTTTTCCCCTAGGCCGTTCTAGTTATTCGTGTCGAGCATCAGAACTGCGAAAATTTTGAGTTTCTCAAGCGTTTCTTACCTCCAAACTGCCATATCTCGAGAACGGATTGACCAATCCGCAAAATTTCTGTTGCTTCTGAAAGTAGAAACTCGCCCGATTACAACGGTATGCGCACTTTTCCCCTAGGCGGTTCTAGTTATTCGTTTCGAGTATCAGAAATGCGAAAATTTTGAGATTCTCAAGCGTTTCTTACGTCCAAACTGCCATATCTCGGGAACGGATTGACCAATCAGCAAAATTTCTGTTGCATCTGAAAGTAGAAACTCGCCCGATTACAACGGTATGCGCACTTTTCCCCTAGGCCGTTCTTGTTATTCGTTTCAAGCATCAGAACTGCGAAAATTTTGAGTTTCTCAAGCGTTTCTTACCTCCAAACTGCCATATCTCGCGAACGGATTGACCAATCCGCAAAATTTCTGTTGCATCTGAAAGTAGAAACTCGCCCGATTACAACGGTATGCGCACTTTTCCCCTAGGCCGTTCTAGTTACTCGTTTCGAGCATCAGAACTGCGAAAATTTTGAGTTTCTCAAGCGTTTCTTATCTCCAAAGTGCCATATCTCGCGAACGGATTGATCAATCCGCAAAATTTCTGTTGCATCTGAAAGTAGAAACTCGCCCGATTACAACGGTAGGTGTAGTTTACCCCTAGGCCGTCCTAGTTATTCGTTTCGAGCATCAGAACTGCGAAAATTTTGCGTTTCTCAAGCGTTTCTTACCTCCAAACTGCCATATCTCGCGAACGGATTGACCAATCCGCAAAATTTCTGTTGCATCTGAAAGTAGAAACTCGCCCGATTACAACGGTATGCGCACTTTTCCCCTAGGCCGTTCTAGTTATTCGTGTCGAGCATCAGAACTGCGAAAATTTTGAGTTTCTCTAGCGTTTCTTACCTCCAAACTGCCATATCTCGCGAACGGATCGACCAATCCGCAAAATTTCTGTTGCATCTAAAAGTAGAAACTCACCCGATTACAACGGTATGCGTACTTTTCCCCTAGGCCGTTCTAGTTACTCGTTTCGAGCATCAGAACTGCGAAAATTTTGAGTTTCTCAAGCGTTTCTTATCTCCAAAGTGCCATATCTCGCGAACGGATTGATCAATCCGCAAAATTTCTGTTGCATCTGAAAGTAGAAACTCGCCCGATTACAACAGTATGTGTAGTTTTCCCCTAGGCCGTTCCAGTTATTCAATTCGAGCATCAGAACTGCGAAAATTTTGAGTTTCTCAAGCGATTCTTACCTCCAAACTGCCATATCTCGAGAACGGATTGACCAATCCGCAAAATTTCTGTTGCTTCTGAAAGTAGAAACTCGCCCGATTACAACGGTATGCGCACTTTTCCCCTAGGCGGTTCTAGTTATTCGTTTCGAGTATCAGAAATGCGAAAATTTTGAGTTTCTCAAGCGTTTCTTACCTCCAAACTGCCATATCTCGGGAACGGATTGACCAATCAGCAAAATTTCTGTTGCATCTGAAAGTAGAAACTCGCCCGATTACAACGGTATGCGCTCTTTTCCCCTAGGCCGTTCTTGTTATTCGTTTCAAGCATCAGAACTGCGAAAATTTTGAGTTTCTCAAGCGTTTCTTACCTCCAAACTGCCATATCTCGCGAACGGATTGACCAATCCGCAAAATTTCTGTTGCATCTGAAAGTAGAAACTCGCCCGATTACAACGGTAGGTGTAGTTTTCCCCTAGGCCGTTCTAGTTATTCGTTTCGAGCATCAGAACTGCGAAAATTTTGAGTTTCTCAAGCGTTTCTTACCTCCAAACTGCCATATCTCGCGAACGGATTGACCAATCCGCAAAATTTCTGTTGCATCTGAAAGTAGAAACTCGCCCGATTACAACGGTATGCGCACTTTTCCCGTAGGCCGTTCTAGTTATTCGTTTCAAGCATCAGAACTGCGAAAATTTTGAGTTTCTCAAGCGTTTCTTACCTCCAAACTGCCATATCTCGCGAACGGATTGACCAATCCGCAAAATTTCTGTTGCATCTAAAAGTAGAAACTCACCCGATTACAACGGTATGCGTACTTTTCCCCTAGGCCGTTCTAGTTACTCGTTTCGAGCATCAGAACTGCGAAAATTTTGAGTTTCTCAAGCGTTTCTTATCTCCAAAGTGCCATATCTCGCGAACGGATTGATCAATCCGCAAAATTTCTGTTGCATCTGAAAGTAGAAACTCGCCCGATTACAACAGTATGTGTAGTTTTCCCCTAGGCCGTTCGAGTTATTCATTTCGAGCATCAGAACTGCGAAAATGTTGAGTTTCTCAAGCGTTTCTTACCTCCAAACTGCCATATCTCGCGAACGGATTGACCAATCCGCAAAATTTCTGTTGCTTCTGAAAGTAGAAACTCGCCCGATTACAACGGTATGCGCACTTTTCCCCTAGGCGGTTCTAGTTATTCGTTTCGAGCATCAGAAATGCGAAAATTTTGAGTTTCTCAAGCGTTTCTTACCTCCAAACTGCCATATCTCGGGAACGGATTGACCAATCAGCAAAATTTCTGTTGCATCTGAAAGTAGAAACTCGCCCGATTACAACGGTATGCGCACTTTTCCCCTAGGCGGTTCTTGTTATTCGTTTCAAGCATCAGAACTGCGAAAATTTTGAGCTTCTCAAGCGTTTCTTACCTCCAAACTGCCATATCTCGCGAACGGATTGACCAATCCGCAAAATTTCTGTTGCATCTGAAAGTAGAAACTCGCCCGATTACAACGGTATGCGCACTTTTCCCCTAGGCGGTTCTAGTTATTCGTTTCGAGTATCAGAAATGCGAAAATTTTGAGTTTCTCAAGCGTTTCTTACCTCCAAACTGCCATATCTCGCGAACGGATTGTCCAATCCGCAAAATTTCTGTTGCATCTAAAAGTAGAAACTCACCCGATTACAACGGTATGCGTACTTTTCCCCTAGGCCGTTCTAGTTACTCGTTTCGAGCATCAGAACTGCGAAAATTTTGAGTTTCTCAAGCGTTTCTTATCTCCAAAGTGCCATATCTCGCGAACGGATTGATCAATCCGCAAAATTTCTGTTGCATCTGAAAGTAGAAACTCGCCCGATTACAACGGTAGGTGTAGTTTTCCCCTAGGCCGTCCTAGTTATTCGTTTCGAGCATCAGAACTGCGAAAATTTTGAGTTTCTCAAGCGTTTCTTACCTCCAAACTGCCATATCTCGCGAACGGATTGATCAATCCGCAAAATTTCTGTTGCATCTGAAAGTAGAAACTCGCCCGATTACAACGGTAGGTGTAGTTTTCCCCTAGGCCGTCCTAGTTATTCGTTTCGAGCATCAGAACTGCGAAAATTTTGAGTTTCTCAAGCGTTTCTTACCTCCAAACTGCCATATCTCGCGAACGGATTGACCAATCCGCAAAATTTCTGTTGCATCTGAAAGTAGAAACTCGCCCGATTACAACGGTATGCGCACTTTTCCCCTAGGCCGTTCTAGTTATTCGTGTCGAGCATCAGAACTGCGAAAATTTTGAGTTTCTCTAGCGTTTCTTACATCCAAACTGCCATATCTCGCGAACGGATTGACCAATCCGCAAAATTTCTGTTGCATCTAAATGTAGAAACTCACCCGATTACAACGGTATGCGTACTTTTCCCCTAGGCCGTTCTAGTTACTCGTTTCGAGCATCAGAACTGCGAAAATTTTGAGTTTCTCAAGCGTTTCTTATCTCCAAAGTGCCATATCTCGCGAACGGATTGATCAATCCGCAAAATTTCTGTTGCATCTGAAAGTAGAAACTCGCCTGATTACAACAGTATGTGTAGTTTTCCCCTAGGCCGTTCCAGTTATTCATTTCGAGCATCAGAACTGCGAAAATTTTGAGTTTCTCAAGCGATTCTTACCTCCAAACTGCCATATCTCGAGAACGGATTGACCAATCCGCAAAATTTCTGTTGCTTCTGAAAGTAGAAACTCGCCCGATTACAACGGTATGCGCACTTTTCCCCTAGGCGGTTCTAGTTATTCGTTTCGAGTATCAGAAATGCGAAAATTTTGAGATTCTCAAGCGTTTCTTACGTCCAAACTGCCATATATCGGGAACGGATTGACCAATCAGCAAAATTTCTGTTGCATCTGAAAGTAGAAACTCGCCCGATTACAACGGTATGCGCACTTTTCCCCTAGGCCGTTCTTGTTATTCGTTTCGAGCATCAGAACTGCGAAAATTTTGAGTTTCTCAAGCGTTTCTTATCTCCAAAATGCCATATCTCGCGAACGGATTGATCAATCCGCAAAATTTCTGTTGCATCTGAAAGTAGAAACTCGCCCGATTACAACAGTATGTGTAGTTTTCCCCTAGGCCGTTCCAGTTATTCATTTCGAGCATCAGAACTGCGAAAATTTTGAGTTTCTCAAGCGATTCTTACCTCCAAACTGCCATATCTCGAGAACGGATTGACCAATCCGCAAAATTTCTGTTGCTTCTGAAAGTAGAAACTCGCCCGATTACAACGGTATGCGCACTTTTCCCCTAGGCGGTTCTAGTTATTCGTTTCGAGTATCAGAAATGCGAAAATTTTGAGATTCTCAAGCGTTTCTTACGTCCAAACTGCCATATCTCGGGAACGGATTGACCAATCAGCAAAATTTCTGTTGCATCTGAAAGTAGAAACTCGCCCGATTACAACGGTATGCGCACTTTTCCCCTAGGCCGTTCTTGTTATTCGTTTCAAGCATCAGAACTGCGAAAATTTTGAGTTTCTCAAGCGTTTCTTACCTCCGAACTGCCATATCTCGCGAACGGATTGACCAATCCGCAAAATTTCTGTTGCATCTGAAAGTAGAAACTCGCCCGATTACAACAGTATGTGTAGTTTTCCCCTAGGCCGTTCCAGTTATTCATTTCGAGCATCAGAACTGCGAAAATTTTGAGTTTCTCAAGCGTTTCTTACCTCCAAACTGCCATATCTCGAGAACGGATTGACCAATCCGCAAAATTTCTGTTGCTTCTGAAAGTAGAAACTCGCCCGATTACAACGGTATGCGCACTTTTCCCCTAGGCGGTTCTAGTTATTCGTTTCGAGTATCAGAAATGCGAAAATTTTGAGATTCTCAAGCGTTTCTTACGTCCAAACTGCCATATCTCGGGAACGGATTGACCAATCAGCAAAATTTCTGTTGCATCTGAAAGTAGAAACTCGCCCGATTACAACGGTATGCGCACTTTTCCCCTAGGCCGTTCTTGTTATTCGTTTCAAGCATCAGAACTGCGAAAATTTTGAGTTTCTCAAGCGTTTCTTACCTCCGAACTGCCATATCTCGCGAACGGATTGACCAATCCGCAAAATTTCTGTTGCATCTGAAAGTAGAAACTCGCCCGATTACAAAGGTAGGTGTAGTTTTCTCCTAGGCCGTTCTAGTTATTCGTTTCGAGCATCAGAACTGCGAAAATTTTGAGTTTCTCAAGCGTTTCTTACATCCAAACTGCCATATCTCGCGAACGGATTGACCAATCCGCAAAATTTCTGTTGCATCTGAAAGTAGAAACTCGCCCGATTACAACGGTATGCGCACTTTTCCCGTAGGCCGTTCTAGTTATTCGTGTCGAGCATCAGAACTGCGAAAATTTTGAGTTTCTCAAGCGTTTCTTACCTCCAAACTGCCATATCTCGCGAACGGATTGACCAATCCGCAAAATTTCTGTTGCATCTAAAAGTAGAAACTCACCCGATTACAACGGTATGCGTACTTTTCCCCTAGGCCGTTCTAGTTACTCGTTTCGAGCATCAGAACTGCGAAAATTTTGAGTTTCTCAAGCGTTTCTTATCTCCAAAGTGCCATATCTCGCGAACGGATTGATCAATCCGCAAAATTTCTGTTGCATCTGAAAGTAGAAACTCGCCCGATTACAACAGTATGTGTAGTTTTCCCCTAGGCCGTTCCAGTTATTCATTTCGAGCATCAGAACTGCGAAAATTTTGAGTTTCTCAAGCGTTTCTTACCTCCAAACTGCCATATCTCGCGAACGGATTGACCAATCCGCAAAATTTCTGTTGCATCTAAAAGTAGAAACTCACCCGATTACAACGGTATGCGTACTTTTCCCCTAGGCCGTTCTAGTTACTCGTCTCGAGCATCAGAACTGCGAAAATTTTGAGTTTCTCAAGCGTTTCTTATCTCCAAAGTGCCATATCTCGCGAACGGATTGATCAATCCGCAAAATTTCTGTTGCATCTGAAAGTAGAAACTCGCCCGATTACAACAGTATGTGTAGTTTTCCCCTAGGCCGTTCCAGTTATTCATTTCGAGCATCAGAACTGCGAAAATTTTGAGTTTCTCAAGCGTTTCTTACCTCCAAACTGCCATATCTCGCGAACGGATTGACCAATCCGCAAAATTTCTGTTGCTTCTGAAAGTAGAAACTCGCCCGATTACAACGGTATGCGCACTTTTCCCCTAGGCGGTTCTAGTTATTCGTTTCGAGTATCAGAAATGCGAAAATTTTGAGTTTCTCAAGCGTTTCTTACCTCCAAACTGCCATATCTCGGGAACGGATTGACCAATCCGCAAAATTTCTGTTGCATCTGAAAGTAGAAACTCGCCCGATTACAACGGTATGCGCACTTTTCCCGTAGGCCGTTCTAGTTATTCGTGTCGAGCATCAGAACTGCGAAAATTTTGAGTTTCTCAAGCGTTTCTTACCTCCAAACTGCCATATCTCGCGAACGGATTGACCAATCCGCAAAATTTCTGTTGCATCTAAAAGTAGAAACTCACCCGATTACAACGGTATGCGTACTTTTCCCCTAGGCCGTTCTAGTTACTCGTTTCGAGCATCAGAACTGCGAAAATTTTGAGTTTCTCAAGCGTTTCTTATCTCCAAAGTGCCATATCTCGCGAACGGATTGATCAATCCGCAAAATTTCTGTTGCATCTGAAAGTAGAAACTCGCCCGATTACAACAGTATGTGTAGTTTTCCCCTAGGCCGTTCCAGTTATTCATTTCGAGCATCAGAACTGCGAAAATTTTGAGTTTCTCAAGCGTTTCTTACCTCCAAACTGCCATATCTCGCGAACGGATTGACCAATCCGCAAAATTTCTGTTGCATCTAAAAGTAGAAACTCACCCGATTACAACGGTATGCGTACTTTTCCCCTAGGCCGTTCTAGTTACTCGTCTCGAGCATCAGAACTGCGAAAATTTTGAGTTTCTCAAGCGTTTCTTATCTCCAAAGTGCCATATCTCGCGAACGGATTGATCAATCCGCAAAATTTCTGTTGCATCTGAAAGTAGAAACTCGCCCGATTACAACAGTATGTGTAGTTTTCCCCTAGGCCGTTCCAGTTATTCATTTCGAGCATCAGAACTGCGAAAATTTTGAGTTTCTCAAGCGTTTCTTACCTCCAAACTGCCATATCTCGCGAACGGATTGACCAATCCGCAAAATTTCTGTTGCTTCTGAAAGTAGAAACTCGCCCGATTACAACGGTATGCGCACTTTTCCCCTAGGCGGTTCTAGTTATTCGTTTCGAGTATCAGAAATGTGAAAATTTTGAGTTTCTCAAGCGTTTCTTACCTCCAAACTGCCATATCTCGGGAACGGATTGACCAATCAGCAAAATTTCTGTTGCATCTGAAAGTAGAAACTCTCCCGATTACAACGGTATGCGCTCTTTTCCCCTAGGCCGTTCTTGTTATTCGTTTCAAGCATCAGAACTGCGAAAATTTTGAGTTTCTCAAGCGTTTCTTACCTCCAAACTGCCATATCTCGCGAACGGATTGACCAATCCGCAAAATTTCTGTTGCATCTGAAAGTAGAAACTCGCCCGATTACAACGGTGGGTGTAGTTTTCCCCTAGGCCGTTCTAGTTATTCGTTTCGAGCATCAGAACTGCGAAAATTTTGAGTTTCTCAAGCGTTTCTTACCTCCAAACTGCCATATCTCGCGAACGGATTGACCAATCCGCAAAATTTCTGTTGCATCTAAAAGTAGAAACTCACCCGATTACAACGGTATGCGTACTTTTCCCCTAGGCCGTTCTAGTTACTCGTTTCGAGCATCAGAACTGCGAAAATTTTGAGTTTCTCAAGCGTTTCTTATCTCCAAAGTGCCATATCTCGCGAACGGATTGATCAATCCGCAAAATTTCTGTTGCATCTGAAAGTAGAAACTCGCCCGATTACAACAGTATGTGTAGTTTTCCCCTAGGCCGTTCGAGTTATTCATTTCGAGCATCAGAACTGCGAAAATGTTGAGTTTCTCAAGCGTTTCTTACCTCCAAACTGCCATATCTCGCGAACGGATTGACCAATCCGCAAAATTTCTGTTGCTTCTGAAAGTAGAAACTCGCCCGATTACAACGGTATGCGCACTTTTCCCCTAGGCGGTTCTAGTTATTCGTTTCGAGCATCAGAAATGCGAAAATTTTGAGTTTCTCAAGCGTTTCTTACCTCCAAACTGCCATATCTCGGGAACGGATTGACCAATCAGCAAAATTTCTGTTGCATCTGAAAGTAGAAACTCGCCCGATTACAACGGTATGCGCACTTTTCCCCTAGGCCGTTCTTGTTATTCGTTTCGAGCATCAGAACTGCGAAAATTTTGAGTTTTTCAAGCGTTTCTTATCTCCAAAATGCCATATCTCGCGAACGGATTGATCAATCCGCAAAATTTCTGTTGCATCTGAAAGTAGAAACTCGCCCGATTACAACAGTATGTGTAGTTTTCCCCTAGGCGGTTCTAGTTATTCGTTTCGAGTATCAGAAATGCGAAAATTTTGAGATTCTCAAGCGTTTCTTACGTCCAAACTGCCATATCTCGGGAACGGATTGACCAATCAGCAAAATTTCTGTTGCATCTGAAAGTAGAAACTCGCCCGATTACAACGGTATGCGCACTTTTCCCCTAGGCCGTTCTTGTTATTCGTTTCAAGCATCAGAACTGCGAAAATTTTGAGTTTCTCAAGCGTTTCTTACCTCCAAACTGCCATATCTCGCGAACGGATTGACCAATCCGCAAAATTTCTGTTGCATCTGAAAGTAGAAACTCGCCCGATTACAAAGGTAGGTGTAGTTTTCTCCTAGGCCGTTCTAGTTATTCGTTTCGAGCATCAGAACTGCGAAAATTTTGAGTTTCTCGAGCGTTTCTTACATCCAAACTGCCATATCTCGCGAACGGATTGACCAATCCGCAAAATTTCTGTTGCATCTGAAAGTAGAAACTCGCCCGATTACAACGGTATGCGCACTTTTCCCGTAGGCCGTTCTAGTTATTCGTGTCGAGCATCAGAACTGCGAAAATTTTGAGTTTCTCAAGCGTTTCTTACCTCCAAACTGCCATATCTCGCGAACGGATTGACCAATCCGCAAAATTTCTGTTGCATCTAAAAGTAGAAACTCACCCGATTACAACGGTATGCGTACTTTTCCCCTAGGCCGTTCTAGTTACTCGTTTCGAGCATCAGAACTGCGAAAATTTTGAGTTTCTCAAGCGTTTCTTATCTCCAAAGTGCCATATCTCGCGAACGGATTGATCAATCCGCAAAATTTCTGTTGCATCTGAAAGTAGAAACTCGCCCGATTACAACAGTATGTGTAGTTTTCCCCTAGGCCGTTCCAGTTATTCATTTCGAGCATCAGAACTGCGAAAATTTTGAGCTTCTCAAGCGTTTCTTACCTCCAAACTGCCATATCTCGCGAACGGATTGACCAATCCGCAAAATTTCTGTTGCATCTAAAAGTAGAAACGCACCCGATTACAACAGTATGTGTAGTTTTCCCCTAGGCCGTTCGAGTTATTCATTTCGAGCATCAGAACTGCGAAAATGTTGAGTTTCTCAAGCGTTTCTTACCTCCAAACTGCCATATCTCGGGAACGGATTGACCAATCAGCAAAATTTCTGTTGCATCTGAAAGTAGAAACTCGCCCGATTACAACGGTATGCGCACTTTTCCCCTAGGCGGTTCTTGTTATTCGTTTCAAGCATCAGAACTGCGAAAATTTTGAGTTTCTCAAGCGTTTCTTACCTCCAAACTGCCATATCTCGCGAACGGATTGACCAATCCGCAAAATTTCTGTTGCATCTGAAAGTAGAAACTCGCCCGATTACAACGGTATGCGCTCTTTTCCCCTAGGCCGTTCTTGTTATTCGTTTCAAGCATCAGAACTGCGAAAATTTTGAGTTTCTCAAGCGTTTCTTACCTCCAAACTGCCATATCTCGCGAACGGATTGACCAATCCGCAAAATTTCTGTTGCATCTGAAAGTAGAAACTCGCCCGATTACAACGGTAGGTGTAGTTTTCCCCTAGGCCGTTCTAGTTATTCGTTTCGAGCATCAGAACTGCGAAAATTTTGAGTTTCTCAAGCGTTTCTTACCTCCAAACTGCCATATCTCGCGAACGGATTGACCAATCCGCAAAATTTCTGTTGCATCTGAAAGTAGAAACTCGCCCGATTACAACGGTAGGTGTAGTTTTCCCCTAGGCCGTTCTAGTTATTCGTTTCAAGCATCAGAACTGCGAAAATTTTGAGTTTCTCAAGCGTTTCTTACCTCCAAACTGCCATATCTCGCGAACGGATTGACCAATCCGCAAAATTTCTGTTGCATCTAAAAGTAGAAACTCACCCGATTACAACGGTGTGCGTACTTTTCCCCTAGGCCGTTCTAGTTACTCGTTTCGAGCATCAGAACTGCGAAAATTTTGAGTTTCTCAAGCGTTTCTTATCTCCAAAGTGCCATATCTCGCGAACGGATTGATCAATCCGCAAAATTTCTGTTGCATCTGAAAGTAGAAACTCGCCCGATTACAACAGTATGTGTAGTTTTCCCCTAGGCCGTTCGAGTTATTCATTTCGAGCATCAGAACTGCGAAAATGTTGAGTTTCTCAAGCGTTTCTTACCTCCAAACTGCCATATCTCGGGAACGGATTGACCAATCAGCAAAATTTCTGTTGCATCTGAAAGTAGAAACTCGCCCGATTACAACGGTATGCGCACTTTTCCCCTAGGCGGTTCTTGTTATTCGTTTCAAGCATCAGAACTGCGAAAATTTTGAGTTTCTCAAGCGTTTCTTACCTCCAAACTGCCATATCTCGCGAACGGATTGACCAATCCGCAAAATTTCTGTTGCATCTGAAAGTAGAAACTCGCCCGATTACAACGGTATGCGCACTTTTCCCCTAGGCCGTTCTAGTTATTCGTGTCGAGCATCAGGACTGCGAAAATTTTGAGTTTCTCAAGCGTTTCTTACCTCCAAACTGCCATATCACGCGAACGGATTGACCAATCCGCAAAATTTCTGTTGCATCTGAAAGTAGAAACTTGCCCGATTACAACGGTATGCGCACTTTTCCCCTAGGCCGTTCTAGTTATTCGTGTCAAGCATCAGAACTGCGAAAATTTTGAGTTTCTCAAGCGTTTCTTACCTCCAAACTGCCATATCTCGCGAACGGATTGACCAATCCGCAAAATTTCTGTTGCATCTAAAAGTAGAAACTCGCCCGACTACAACGGTATGCGTACTTTTCCCCTAGGCCGTTCTAGTTACTCGTCTCGAGCATCAGAACTGCGAAAATTTTGTGTTTCTCAAGCGTTTCTTATCTCCAAAGTGCCATATCTCGCGAACGGATTGATCAATCCGCAAAATTTCTGTTGCATCTGAAAGTAGAAACTCGCCCGATTACAACGGTATGCGAACTTTTCCCCTATGCCGTTCTAGTTACTCGTTTCGAGCATTAGAACTGCGAAAATTTTGAGTTTCTGAAGCGTTTCTTACATCCTAACTGCCATATCTCGGGAACGGATTGACCAATCCGCAAAATGTCTGTTGCATCTGAAAGTAGAAACTCGCCCGATTACAACGGTATGCGCACTTTTCCCCTAGGCGGTTCTAGTTATTCGTTTCGAGCATCAGAAGTGCGAAAATTTTGAGTTTCTCAAGCGTTCCTTACCTCCAAACTGCCATATCTCGGGAACGGATTGACCAATCCGCAAAATTTCTGTTGCATCTGAAAGTAGAAACTCGCCCGATTACAACGGTATGCGCACTTTTCCCCTAGGCCGTTCTAGTTACTCGTTTCGAGCATAAGAACTGCGAAAATTTTGAGTTTCTCAAGCGTTTCTTATCTCCAAAGTGCCATATCTCGCGAACGGATTGATCAATCCGCAAAATTTCTGTTGCATCTGAAAGTAGAAACTCGCCCGATTACAACAGTATGTGTAGTTTTCCCCTAGGCCGTTCCAGTTATTCATTTCGAGCATCAGAACTGCGAAAATTTTGAGTTTCTCAAGCGTTTCTTACCTCCAAACTGCCATATCTCGCGAACGGATTGACCAATCCGCAAAATTTCTGTTGCATCTAAAAGTACAAACTCACCCGATTACAACGGTATGCGTACTTTTCCCCTAGGCCGTTCTAGTTACTCGTCTCGAGCATCAGAACTGCGAAAATTTTGAGTTTCTCAAGCGTTTCTTATCTCCAAAGTGCCATATCTCGCGAACGGATTGATCAATCCGCAAAATTTCTGTTGCATCTGAAAGTAGAAACTCGCCCGATTACAACGGTAGGTGTAGTTTTCCCCTAGGCCGTTCTTGTTATTCGTTTCGAGCATCAGAACTGCGAAAATTTTGAGTTTCTCAAGCGTTTCTTACCTCCAAACTGCCATATCTCGCGAACGGATTGACCAATCCGCAAAATTTCTGTTGCATCTGAAAGTAGAAACTCGCCCGATTACAACGGTATGCGCACTTTTCCCGTAGGCCGTTCTAGTTATTCGTTTCAAGCATCAGAACTGCGAAAATTTTGAGTTTCTCAAGCGTTTCTTACCTCCAAACTGCCATATCTCGCGAACGGATTGACCAATCCGCAAAATTTCTGTTGCATCTAAAAGTAGAAACTCACCCGATTACAACGGTATGCGTACTTTTCCCCTAGGCCGTTCTAGTTACTCGTTTCGAGCATCAGAACTGCGAAAATTTTGAGTTTCTCAAGCGTTTCTTATCTCCAAAGTGCCATATCTCGCGAACGGATTGATCAATCCGCAAAATTTCTGTTGCATCTGAAAGTAGAAACTCGCCCGATTACAACGGTATGCGAACTTTTCCCCTATGCCGTTCGAGTTACTCGTTTCGAGCATTAGAACTGCGAAAATTTTGAGTTTCTGAAGCGTTTCTTACATCCAAACTGCCATATCTCGGGAACGGATTGACCAATCCGCAAAATGTCTGTTGCATCTGAAAGTAGAAACTCGCCCGATTACAACGGTATGCGCACTTTTCCCCTAGGCGGTTCTAGTTATTCGTTTCGAGCATCAGAAGTGCGAAAATTTTGAGTTTCTCAAGCGTTTCTTACCTCCAAACTGCCATATCTCGGGAACGGATTGACCAATCCGCAAAATTTCTGTTGCATCTGAAAGTAGAAACTCGCCCGATTACAACGGTATGCGCACTTTTCCCCTAGGCCGTTCTTGTTATTCGTTTCGAGCATCAGAACTGCGAAAATTTTGAGTTTCTCAAGCGTTTCTTATCTCCAAACTGCCATATCTCGCGAACGGATTGATCAATCCGCAAAATTTCTGTTGCATCTGAAAGTAGAAACTCGCCCGATTACAACGGTATGCGCACTTTTCCCCGAGGCCGTTCTAGTTATTCGTGTCGAGCATCAGAACTGCGAAAATTTTGAGTTTCTCAAGCGTTTCTTACCTCCAAACTGCCATATCTCGGGAACGGATTGACCAATCCGCAAAATTTCTGTTGCATCTGAAAGTAGAAACTCGCCCGATTACAACGGTATGCGCACTTTTCCCCTAGGCCGTTCTTGTTATTCGTTTCGAGCATCAGAACTGCGAAAATTTTGAGTTTCTCAAGCGTTTCTTACCTCCAAACTGCCATATCTCGCGAACGGATTGACTAATCCGCAAAATTTCTGTTGCATCTGAAAGTAGAAACTCGCCCGATTACAACGGTATGCGCACTTTTCCCCTAGGCCATTCTAGTTATTCGTGTCGAGCATCAGAACTGCGAAAATTTTGAGTTTCTCAAGCGTCTCTTATCTCCAAACTGCCATATCTCGCGAACGGATTGATCAAGCCGCAAAATTTCTGTTGCATCTGAAAGTAGAAACTCGCCCGATTACGACGGTATGCGCAATTTTCCCCTAGGCCGTTCTAGTTATTCGTGTCGAGCATCAGAACTGCGAAAATTTTGAGTTTCTCAAGCGTTTCTTACCTCCAAACTGCCATATCTCGCGAACGGATTGACCAATCCGCAAAATTTCTGTTGCATCTAAAAGTAGAAACTCGCCCGATTACAACGGTGTGCGCACTTTTCCCCTAGGCCGTTCTAGTTATTCTTGTCGAGCATCAGAACTGCGGAAAAATTTTGAGTTTCTCAAGCGTGTCTTACCTCCAAACTGCCATATCTCGCGAACGGATCGACCAATCCGCAAAATTTCTGTTGCATCTAAAAGTAGAAATTCGCCCGATTACAACGGTATGCGCACTTTTCCCCTAGGCCGTTCTAGTTATTCGTGTCGAGCATCAGAACTGCGAAAATTTTGAGTTTCTCATGCGTTTCTTATCTCCAAACTGCCATATCTCGCGAACGGATTGATCAATCCGCAAAATTTCTGTTGCATCTGAAAGTAGAAACTCGCCCGATTACAACGGTATGCGCACTTTTCCCCTAGGCCGTTCTAGTTATTCGTGTCGAGCATCAGAACTGCGAAAATTTTGAGTTTCTCAAGCGTTTCTTACCTCCAAACTGCCATATCTCGGGAACGGATTGACCAATACGCAAAATTTCTGTTGCATCTGAAAGTAGAAACACGCCCGATTACAACGGTATGCGCACTTTTCCCCTAGGCCGTTCTTGTTATTCGTTTCGAGCATCAGAACTGCGAAAATTTTGAGTTTCTCAAGCGTTTCTTACCTCCAAACTGCCATATCTCGCGAACGGATTGACTAATCCGCAAAATTTCTGCTGCATCTGAAAGTA
>NW_027479516.1:0-107667 GCF_051014685.1 Ptiloglossa arizonensis
AATTTCTGTTGCATCTGAAAGTAGAAACTCGCCCGATTACAACGGTATGCGCACTCTCCCCTAGGCCGTTCTAGTTATTCGTTTCGAGCATCAGAACTGTGCAAATTTTGAGTTTCTCAAGCGTTTCTGACTTCCAAACTGCCATATCTCGCGAACGGATTGACCAGTCCGCAAAATTTCTGTTGCTTCTGAAAGTAGAAACTCGCCCGATTACAACGGTATGCGCACTTTTCCCCTAGGCCGTTCTTGTTATTCGTTTCGAGCATCAGAACTGCGAAAATTTTGAGTTTCTCAAGCGTTTCTTACCTCCAAACTGCCATATCTCGCGAACCGATTGACCAATCCGCAAAATTTCTGTTGCATCTGAAAGTAGAGACTCGCCCGATTACAACGGTATGCGCACTTTTCCCCTAGGCCGTTCTAGTTATTCGTTTCGAGCATCAGAACTGCGCAAATTTTGAGTTTCTCAAGTGTTTCTTACATCCAAACTGCCATATCTCGCGAACGGATTGACCGATCCGCAAAATTTCTGTTGCATCTGAAAGTAGAAACTCGCCCGATTACAACGGTAAGCGTACTTCTCCCCTAGGCCGTTGTAGTCATTCGTTTCGAGCATCAGAGCTGCGAAAATTTTGAGTTTCTCAAGCGTTTCTTACATCCAAACAGCCATATCTCGCGAACGGATTGACCAATCCGCAAAATTTCTGTTGCATCTGAAAGTAGAGACTCGCCCGATTACAACGGTATGTGTAGTTTTCCCCTAGGCCGTTCCAGTTATTCGTTTCGAGCATCAGAACTGCGAAAATTTTGAGTTTCTCAAGCGTTACTTACATCCAAACTGCCATATCTCGCGAACGGATTGACCGATCCGCAAAATTTCTGTTGCATCTGAAAGTAGAAACTCGCCCGATTACAACGGTATGCGCACTTTTCCCCTAGGCCGTTCTAGTTATTCGTTTCGAGCATCAGAACTGCGCAAATTTTGAGTTTCTCAAGCGTTTCTGACTTCCAAACTGCCATATCTCGCGAACGCATTGACCAATCCGCAAAATTTCTGTTGCTTCTGAAAGTAGAAACTCGCCCGATTACAACGGTATGCGCACTTTTCCCCTAGGCCGTTCTTGTTATTCGTTTCGAGCATCAGAACTGCGAAAATTTTGAGTTTCTCAAGCGTTTCTTACCTCCAAACTGCCATATCTCGCGAACCGATTGACCAATCCGCAAAATTTCTGTTGCATCTGAAAGTAGAGACTCGCCCGATTACAACGGTATGCGTAATTTTCCCCTAGGCCGTTCTAGTTATTCGTTTCGAGCATCAGAACGGCGAAAATTTTGAGTTTCTCAAGTGTTTCTTACATCCAAACTGCCATATCTCGCGAACGGATTGACCGATCCGCAAAATTTCTGTTGCATCTGAAAGTAGAAACTCGCCCGATTACAACGGTAAGCGTACTTCTCCCCTAGGCCGTTGTAGTCATTCGTTTCGAGCATCAGAGCTGCGAAAATTTTGAGTTTCTCAAGCGTTTCTTACATCCAAACAGCCATATCTCGCGAACGGATTGACCAATCCGCAAAATTTCTGTTGCATCTGAAAGTAGAGACTCGCCCGATTACAACGGTATGTGTAGTTTTCCGCTAGGCCGTTCCAGTTATTCGTTTCGAGCATCAGAACTGCGAAAATTTTGAGTTTCTCAAGCGTTTCTTACATCCAAACTGCCATATCTCGCGAACGGATTGACCAATCCGCATGATTTCTGTTGCATCTGAAAGTAGAAACGCGCCCGATTACAACGGTATGCGTACTTTTCCCCCTGCCATATCTCGCGAACGGATTGACAGATCCGCAAAATTTCTGTTGCATCTGAAAGTAGAAACTCGCCCGATTACAACGGTATGTGTAGTTTTCCCCTAGGCCGTTCCGGTTATTCGTTTCGAGCATCAGAACTGCGAAAATTTTGAGTTTCTCAAGCATTTCTTACATCCAAACTGCCATATCTCGCGAACGGATTGACCGATCCGCAAAATTTCTGTTGCATCTGAAAGTAGAGACTCGCCCGATTACAACGGTATGTGTAGTTTTCCCCTAGGCCGTTCCAGTTATTCGTTTCGAGCATCAGAACTGCGAAAATTTTGAGTTTCTCAAGCGTTTCTTACATCCAAACTGCCATATCTCGCGAACGGATTGACCGATCCGCAAAATTTCTGTTGCATCTGAAAGTAGAAACTCGCCCGATTACAACGGTATGCGCACTTTTCCCCTAGGCCGTTCTAGTTATTCGTTTCGAGCATCAGAACTGCGCAAATTTTGAGTTTCTCAAGCGTTTCTGACTTCCAAACTGCTATATCTCGCGAACGGATTGACCAGTCCGCAAAATTTCTGTTGCATCTGAAAGTAGAAACTCGCCCGATTACAACGGTATGCGCACTTTTCCCCTAGGCCGTTCTAGTTATTCGTTTCGAGCATCAGAACTGCGCAAATTTTGAGTTTCTCAAGCGTTTCTTACTTCCAAACTGCCATATCTCGCGAACGGATTGTCCAATCCGCAAAATTTCTGTTGCATCTGAAAGTAGAAACTCGCCCGATTACAACGGTATGTGTAGTTTTCCCCTAGGCCGTTCCAGTTATTCGTTTCGAGCATCAGAACTGCGAAAATTTTGAGTTTCTCAAGCGTTTCTTACCTCCAAACTGCCATATCTCGCGAACCGATTGACCAATCCGCAAAATTTCTGTTGCATCTGAAAGTAGAGACTCGCCCGATTACAACGGTATGTGTAGTTTTCCCCTAGGCCGTTCCAGTTATTCGTTTCGAGCATCAGAACTGCGAAAATTTTGAGTTTCTCAAGCGTTTCTTACATCCAAACTGCCATATCTCGCGAACGGATAGACCAATCCGCAAAATTTCTGTTGCATCTGAAAGTAGAAACTCGCCCGATTACAACGGTATGTGTAGTTTTCCCCTAGGCCGTTCCAGTTATTCGTTTCGAGCATCAGAACTGCGAAAATTTTGAGTTTCTCAAGCGTTACTTACATCCAAACTGCCATATCTCGCGAACGGATTGACCGATCCGCAAAATTTCTGTTGCATCTGAAAGTAGAAACTCGCCCGATTACAACGGTATGCGCACTCTCCCCTAGGCCGTTCTAGTTATTCGTTTCGAGCATCAGAACTGTGCAAATTTTGAGTTTCTCAAGCGTTTCTGACTTCCAAACTGCCATATCTCGCGAACGGATTGACCAGTCCGCAAAATTTCTGTTGCATCTGAAAGTAGAAACTCGCCCGATTACAACGGTATGCGTACTTTTCCCCTAGGCCGTTCTAGTTATTCGTTTCGAGCATCAGAACGGCGAAAATTTTGAGTTTCTCAAGCGTTTCTTACCTCCAAACTGCCATATCTCGCGAACGGATTGACCAATCCGCAATTCTTCTGTTGCATCTGAAAGTAGAAACTCGCCCGATTACAACGGTATGCGTACTTTTCCCCTAGGCCGTTCCAGTTATTCGTTTCGAGCATCAGAACTGCGAAAATTTTGAGTTTCTCAAGCGTTTCTTACATCCAAACTGCCATATCTCGCGAACGGATTGACCGATCCGCAAAATTTCTGTTGCATCTGAAAGTAGAAACTCGCCCGATTACAACGGTATGCGCACTCTCCCCTAGGCCGTTCTAGTTATTCGTTTCGAGCATCAGAACTGTGCAAATTTTGAGTTTCTCAAGCGTTTCTGACTTCCAAACTGCCATATCTCGCGAACGGATTGACCAGTCCGCAAAATTTCTGTTGCATCTGAAAGTAGAAACTCGCCCGATTACAACGGTATGCGTACTTTTCCCCTAGGCCGTTCTAGTTATTCGTTTCGAGCATCAGAACGGCGAAAATTTTGAGTTTCTCAAGCGTTTCTTACCTCCAAACTGCCATATCTCGCGAACGGATTGACCAATCCGCAATTCTTCTGTTGCATCTGAAAGTAGAAACTCGCCCGATTACAACGGTATGCGTACTTTTCCCCTAGGCCGTTCCAGTTATTCGTTTCGAGCATCAGAACTGCGAAAATTTTGAGTTTCTCAAGCGTTTCTTACATCCAAACTGCCATATCTCGCGAACGGATTGACCAATCCGCATGATTTCTGTTGCATCTGAAAGTAGAAACTCGCCCGATTACAACGGTATACGCACTTTTCCCCTAGGCGGTTCTACTTATTCGTTTCGAGCATCAGAACTGCGGAAATTTTGAGTTTCTCAAGCGTTTCTTACATCCAAACTGCCATATCTCGCGAACGGATTGTCCAATCCGCAAAATTTCTGTTGCATCTGAAAGTAGGAACTCGCCCGATTACAACGGTATGTGTAGTTTTCCCCTAGGCCGTTCCAGTTATTCGTTTCGAGCATCAGAACTGCGAAAATTTTGAGTTTCTCAAGCGTTTCTTACCTCCAAACTGCCATATCTCGCGAACCGATTGACCAATCCGCAAAATTTCTGTTGCATCTGAAAGTAGACACTCGCCCGATTACAACGGTATGAGTAATTTTCCCCTAGGCCGTTCTAGTTATTCGTTTCGAGCATCAGAACGGCGAAAATTTTGAGTTTCTCAAGCGTTTCTTACCTCCAAACTGCCATATCTCGCGAACGGATTGACCAATCCGCATGATTTCTGTTGCATCTGAAAGTAGAAACTCGCCCGATTACAACGGTATGCGCACTTTTCCCCTAGGCCGTTCTAGTTATTCGTTTCGAGCATCAGAACTGCGCAAATTTTGAGTTTCTCAAGTGTTTCTTACATCCAAACTGCCATATCTCGCGAACTGATTGACCGATCCGCAAAATTTCTGTTGCATCTGAAAGTAGAAACTCGCCCGATTACAACGGTAAGCGTACTTCTCCCCTAGGCCGTTGTAGTCATTCGTTTCGAGCATCAGAGCTGCGAAAATTTTGAGTTTCTCAAGCGTTTCTTACATCCAAACAGCCATATCTCGCGAACGGATTGACCAATCCGCAAAATTTCTGTTGCATCTGAAAGTAGAGACTCGCCCGATTACAACGGTATGTGTAGTTTTCCCCTAGGCCGTTCCAGTTATTCGTTTCGAGCATCAGAACTGCGAAAATTTTGAGTTTCTCAAGCGTTACTTACATCCAAACTGCCATATCTCGCGAACGGATTGACCGATCCGCAAAATTTCTGTTGCATCTGAAAGTAGAAACTCGCCCGATTACAACGGTATGCGCACTTTTCCCCTAGGCCGTTCTAGTTATTCGTTTCGAGCATCAGAACTGCGCAAATTTTGAGTTTCTCAAGCGTTTCTGACTTCCAAACTGCCATATCTCGCGAACGGATTGACCAATCCGCAAAATTTCTGTTGCTTCTGAAAGTAGAAACTCGCCCGATTACAACGGTATGCGCACTTTTCCCCTAGGCCGTTCTTGTTATTCGTTTCGAGCATCAGAACTGCGAAAATTTTGAGTTTCTCAAGCGTTTCTTACCTCCAAACTGCCATATCTCGCGAACCGATTGACCAATCCGCAAAATTTCTGTTGCATCTGAAAGTAGAGACTCGCCCGATTACAACGGTATGCGTAATTTTCCCCTAGGCCGTTCTAGTTATTCGTTTCGAGCATCAGAACGGCGAAAATTTTGAGTTTCTCAAGTGTTTCTTACATCCAAACTGCCATATCTCGCGAACGGATTGACCGATCCGCAAAATTTCTGTTGCATCTGAAAGTAGAAACTCGCCCGATTACAACGGTAAGCGTACTTCTCCCCTAGGCCGTTGTAGTCATTCGTTTCGAGCATCAGAACTGCGAAAATTTTGAGTTTCTCAAGCGTTTCTTACATCCAAACTGCCATATCTCGCGAACGGATAGACCAATCCGCAAAATTTCTGTTGCATCTGAAAGTAGAGACTCGCCCGATTACAACGGTATGTGTAGTTTTCCCCTAGGCCGTTCCAGTTATTCGTTTCGAGCATCAGAACTGCGAAAATTTTGAGTTTCTCAAGCGTTACTTACATCCAAACTGCCATATCTCGCGAACGGATTGACCGATCCGCAAAATTTCTGTTGCATCTGAAAGTAGAAACTCGCCCGATTACAACGGTATGCGCACTTTTCCCCTAGGCCGTTCTAGTTATTCGTTTCGAGCATCAGAACTGCGCAAATTTTGAGTTTCTCAAGCGTTTCTGACTTCCAAACTGCCATATCTCGCGAACGGATTGACCAATCCGCAAAATTTCTGTTGCTTCTGAAAGTAGAAACTCGCCCGATTACAACGGTATGCGCGCTTTTCCCCTAGGCCGTTCTTGTTATTCGTTTCGAGCATCAGAACTGCGAAAATTTGAGTTTCTCAAGCGTTTCTTACATCCAAACGGCCATATCTCGCGAACGGATTGACCAATCCGCATGATTTCTGTTGCATCTGAAAGTAGAAACTCGCCCGATTACAACGGTATGCGTACTTTTCCCCTAGGCCGTTCAAGTTATTCGTTTCGAGCATCAGAACGGCGAAAATTTTGAGTTTCTCAAGCGTTTCTGACTTCCAAACTGCCATATCTCGCGAACGGATTGACCAGTCCGCAAAATTTCTGTTGCATCTGAAAGTAGAAACTCGCCCGATTACAACGGTATGCGTACTTTTCCCCTAGGCCGTTCTAGTTATTCGTTTCGAGCATCAGAACGGCGAAAATTTTGAGTTTCTCAAGCGTTTCTTACCTCCAAACTGCCATATCTCGCGAACGGATTGACCAATCCGCAAAATTTCTGTTGCTTCTGAAAGTAGAAACTCGCCCGATTACAACGGTATGCGCACTTTTCCCCTAGGCCGTTCTTGTTATTCGTTTCGAGCATCAGAACTGCGAAAATTTTGAGTTTCTCAAGCGTTTCTTACATCCAAACGGCCATATCTCGCGAACGGATTGACCAATCCGCATGATTTCTGTTGCATCTGAAAGTAGAAACTCGCCCGATTACAACGGTATGTGTAGTTTTCCCCTAGGCCGTTCCAGTTATCCGTTTCGAGCATCAGAATTGCGAAAATTTTGAGTTTCTCAAGCGTTTCTTATTTCCAAAGTGCCATATCACGCGAAAGGATTGATCAATCCGCAAAATTTCTGTTTCACCTGAAAGTAGAAACTCGCCCGATTACAACCGTATGCGCACTTTGCCCCTAGGCGGTTCTAGTTATTCGTTTCGAGCATCAGAACTGCGAAAATTTTGAGTTTCTCAAGCGTTTCTTACATCCAAACTGCCATATCTCGCGAACGGATAGACCAATCCGCAAAATTTCTGTTGCATCTGAAAGTAGAAACTCGCCCGATTACAACGGTATGTGTAGTTTTCCCCTAGGCCGTTCCAGTTATTCGTTTCGAGCATCAGAACTGCGAAAATTTTGAGTTTCTCAAGCATTTCTTACATCCAAACTGCCATATCTCGCGAACGGATTGACCGATCCGCAAAATTTCTGTTGCATCTGAAAGTAGAGACTCGCCCGATTACAACGGGGTGTGTAGTTTTCCCCTAGGCCGTTCCAGTTATTCGTTTCGAGCATCAGAACTGCGAAAATTTTGAGTTTCTCAAGCGTTTCTTACATCCAAACTGCCATATCTCGCGAACGGATTGACCGATCCGCAAAATTTCTGTTGCATCTGAAAGTAGAAACTCGCCCGATTACAACGGTATGCGCACTTTTCCCCTAGGCCGTTCTAGTTATTCGTTTCGAGCATCAGAACTGCGCAAATTTTGAGTTTCTCAAGCGTTTCTGACTTCCAAACTGCTATATCTCGCGAACGGATTGACCAGTCCGCAAAATTTCTGTTGCATCTGAAAGTAGAAACTCGCCCGATTACAACGGTATGCGTACTTTTCCCCTAGGCCGTTCTAGTTATTCGTTTCGAGCATCAGAAATGCGCAAATTTTGAGTTTCTCAAGCGTTTCTGACTTCCAAACTGCCATATCTCGCGAACGGATTGACCGATTCGCAAAATTTCTGTTGCATCTGAAAGTAGAAACTCGCCCGATTACAACGGTAAGCGTACTTCTCCCCTAGGCCGTTCCAGTTATTCGTTTCGAGCATCAGAACTGCGAAAATTTTGAGTTTCTCAAGCGTTTCTTACTTCCAAACTGCCATATCTCGCGAACGGATTGACCGATCCGCAAAATTTCTGTTGCATCTGAAAGTAGAAACTCGCCCGATTACAACGGTATGTGTAGTTTTCCCCTAGGCCGTTCCGGTTATTCGTTTCGAGCATCAGAACTGCGAAAATTTTGAGTTTCTCAAGCATTTCTTACATCCAAACTGCCATATCTCGCGAACGGATTGACCGATCCGCAAAATTTCTGTTGCATCTGAAAGTAGAAACTCGCCCGATTACAACGGTATGTGTAGTTTTCCCCCAGGCCGTTCCGGTTATTCGTTTCGAGCATCAGAACTGCGAAAATTTTGAGTTTCTCAAGCATTTCTTACATCCAAACTGCCATATCTCGCGAACGGATTGACCGATCCGCAAAATTTCTGTTGCATCTGAAAGTAGAGACTCGCCCGATTACAACGGTATGTGTAGTTTTCCCCTAGGCCGTTCCAGTTATTCGTTTCGAGCATCAGAACTGCGAAAATTTTGAGTTTCTCAAGCGTTTCTTACATCCAAACTGCCATATCTCGCGAACGGATTGACCGATCCGCAAAATTTCTGTTGCATCTGAAAGTAGAAACTCGCCCGATTACAACGGTATGCGCACTTTTCCCCTAGGCCGTTCTAGTTATTCGTTTCGAGCATCAGAACTGCGCAAATTTTGAGTTTCTCAAGCGTTTCTGACTTCCAAACTGCTATATCTCGCGAACGGATTGACCAGTCCGCAAAATTTCTGTTGCATCTGAAAGTAGAAACTCGCCCGATTACAACGGTATGCGCACTTTTCCCCTAGGCCGTTCCAGTTATTCGTTTCGAGCATCAGAACTGCGAAAATTTTGAGTTTCTCAAGCGTTACTTACATCCAAACTGCCATATCTCGCGAACGGATTGACCGATCCGCAAAATTTCTGTTGCATCTGAAAGTAGAAACTCGCCCGATTACAACGGTATGCGCACTTTTCCCCTAGGCCGTTCTAGTTATTCGTTTCGAGCATCAGAACTGCGCAAATTTTGAGTTTCTCAAGCGTTTCTGACTTCCAAACTGCCATGTCTCGCGAACGGATTGACCAATCCGCAAAATTTCTGTTGCTTCTGAAAGTAGAAACTCGCCCGATTACAACGGTATGCGCACTTTTCCCCTAGGCCGTTCTTGTTATTCGTTTCGAGCATCAGAACTGCGAAAATTTTGAGTTTCTCAAGCGTTTCTTACCTCCAAACTGCCATATCTCGCGAACCGATTGACCAATCCGCAAAATTTCTGTTGCATCTGAAAGTAGAGACTCGCCCGATTACAACGGTATGCGTAATTTTCCCCTAGGCCGTTCTAGTTATTCGTTTCGAGCATCAGAACGGCGAAAATTTTGAGTTTCTCAAGTGTTTCTTACATCCAAACTGCCATATCTCGCGAACGGATTGACCGATCCGCAAAATTTCTGTTGCATCTGAAAGTAGAAACTCGCCCGATTACAACGGTAAGCGTACTTCTCCCCTAGGCCGTTGTAGTCATTCGTTTCGAGCATCAGAACTGCGAAAATTTTGAGTTTCTCAAGCGTTTCTTACATCCAAACTGCCATATCTCGCGAACGGATAGACCAATCCGCAAAATTTCTGTTGCATCTGAAAGTAGAGACTCGCCCGATTACAACGGTATGTGTAGTTTTCCCCTAGGCCGTTCCAGTTATTCGTTTCGAGCATCAGAACTGCGCAAATTTTGAGTTTCTCAAGCGTTTCTGACTTCCAAACTGCCATATCTCGCGAACGGATTGAACAATCCGCAAAATTTCTGTTGCTTCTGAAAGTAGAAACTCGCCCGATTACAACGGTATGCGCACTTTTCCCCCAGGCCGTTCTTGTTATTCGTTTCGAGCATCAGAACTGCGAAAATTTTGAGTTTCTCAAGCGTTTCTTACATCCAAACGGCCATATCTCGCGAACGGATTGACCAATCCGCATGATTTCTGTTGCATCTGAAAGTAGAAACTCGCCCGATTACAACGGTATGCGTACTTTTCCCCTAGGCCGTTCTAGTTATTCGTTTCGAGCATCAGAACGGCGAAAATTTTGAGTTTCTCAAGCGTTTCTGACTTCCAAACTGCCATATCTCGCGAACGGATTGACCAGTCCGCAAAATTTCTGTTGCATCTGAAAGTAGAAACTCGCCCGATTACAACGGTATGCGTACTTTTCCCCTAGGCCGTTCTAGTTATTCGTTTCGAGCATCAGAACGGCGAAAATTTTGAGTTTCTCAAGCGTTTCTTACCTCCAAACTGCCATATCTCGCGAACGGATTGACCAATCCGCAAAATTTCTGTTGCTTCTGAAAGTAGAAACTCGCCCGATTACAACGGTATGCGCACTTTTCTCCTAGGCCGTTCTTGTTATTCGTTTCGAGCATCAGAACTGCGAAAATTTTGAGTTTCTCAAGCGTTTCTTACATCCAAACGGCCATATCTCGCGAACGGATTGACCAATCCGCATGATTTCTGTTGCATCTGAAAGTAGAAACTCGCCCGATTACAACGGTATGTGTAGTTTTCCCCTAGGCCGTTCCAGTTATCCGTTTCGAGCATCAGAATTGCGAAAATTTTGAGTTTCTCAAGCGTTTCTTATTTCCAAAGTGCCATATCACGCGAAAGGATTGATCAATCCGCAAAATTTCTGTTTCACCTGAAAGTAGAAACTCGCCCGATTACAACCGTATGCGCACTTTGCCCCTAGGCGGTTCTAGTTATTCGTTTCGAGCATCAGAACTGCGAAAATTTTGAGTTTCTCAAGCGTTTCTTACATCCAAACTGCCATATCTCGCGAACGGATAGACCAATCCGCAAAATTTCTGTTGCATCTGAAAGTAGAAACTCGCCCGATTACAACGGTATGTGTAGTTTTCCCCTAGGCCGTTCCAGTTATTCGTTTCGAGCATCAGAACTGCGAAAATTTTGAGTTTCTCAAGCATTTCTTACATCCAAACTGCCATATCTCGCGAACGGATTGACCGATCCGCAAAATTTCTGTTGCATCTGAAAGTAGAAACTCGCCCGATTACAACGGTATGTGTAGTTTTCCCCTAGGCCGTTCCGGTTATTCGTTTCGAGCATCAGAACTGCGAAAATTTTGAGTTTCTCAAGCGTTTCTTACATCCAAACTGCCATATCTCGCGAACGGATTGACCGATCCGCAAAATTTCTGTTGCATCTGAAAGTAGAAACTCCCCCGATTACAACGGTATGCGCACTTTTCCCCTAGGCCGTTCTAGTTATTCGTTTCGAGCATCAGAACTGCGCAAATTTTGAGTTTCTCAAGCGTTTCTGACTTCCAAACTGCTATATCTCGCGAACGGATTGACCAGTCCGCAAAATTTCTGTTGCATCTGAAAGTAGAAACTCGCCCGATTACAACGGTATGCGTACTTTTCCCCTAGGCCGTTCTAGTTATTCGTTTCGAGCATCAGAAATGCGCAAATTTTGAGTTTCTCAAGTGTTTCTTACCTCCAAACTGCCATATCTCGCGAACGGATTGACCGATCCGCAAAATTTCTGTTGCATCTGAAAGTAGAAACTCGCCCGATTACAACGGTATGCGCACTTTTCCCCTAGGCCGTTCTAGTTATTCGTTTCGAGCATCAGAACTGCGCAAATTTTTAGTTTCTCAAGCGTTTCTGACTTCCAAACTGCCATATCTCGCGAACGGATTGACCGATTCGCAAAATTTCTGTTGCATCTGAAAGTAGAAACTCGCCCGATTACAACGGTAAGCGTACTTCTCCCCTAGGCCGTTCCAGTTATTCGTTTCGAGCATCAGAACTGCGAAAATTTTGAGTTTCTCAAGCGTTTCTTACTTCCAAACTGCCATATCTCGCGAACGGATTGACCGATCCGCAAAATTTCTGTTGCATCTGAAAGTAGAAACTCGCCCGATTACAACGGTATGTGTAGTTTTCCCCTAGGCCGTTCCGGTTATTCGTTTCGAGCATCAGAACTGCGAAAATTTTGAGTTTCTCAAGCATTTCTTACATCCAAACTGCCATATCTCGCGAACGGATTGACCGATCCGCAAAATTTCTGTTGCATCTGAAAGTAGAGACTCGCCCGATTACAACGGTATGTGTAGTTTTCCCCTAGGCCGTTCCAGTTATTCGTTTCGAGCATCAGAACTGCGAAAATTTTGAGTTTCTCAAGCGTTTCTTACATCCAAACTGCCATATCTCGCGAACGGATTGACCGATCCGCAAAATTTCTGTTGCATCTGAAAGTAGAAACTCGCCCGATTACAACGGTATGCGCACTTTTCCCCTAGGCCGTTCTAGTTATTCGTTTCGAGCATCAGAACTGCGCAAATTTTGAGTTTCTCAAGCGTTTCTGACTTCCAAACTGCTATATCTCGCGAACGGATTGACCAGTCCGCAAAATTTCTGTTGCATCTGAAAGTAGAAACTCGCCCGATTACAACGGTATGCGCACTTTTCCCCTAGGCCGTTCCAGTTATTCGTTTCGAGCATCAGAACTGCGAAAATTTTGAGTTTCTCAAGCGTTACTTACATCCAAACTGCCATATCTCGCGAACGGATTGACCGATCCGCAAAATTTCTGTTGCATCTGAAAGTAGAAACTCGCCCGATTACAACGGTATGCGCACTTTTCCCCTAGGCCGTTCTAGTTATTCGTTTCGAGCATCAGAACTGCGCAAATTTTGAGTTTCTCAAGCGTTTCTGACTTCCAAACTGCCATATCTCGCGAACGGGTTGACCAATCCGCAAAATTTCTGTTGCTTCTGAAAGTAGAAACTCGCCCGATTACAACGGTATGCGCACTTTTCCCCTAGGCCGTTCTTGTTATTCGTTTCGAGCATCAGAACTGCGAAAATTTTGAGTTTCTCAAGCGTTTCTTACCTCCAAACTGCCATATCTCGCGAACCGATTGACCAATCCGCAAAATTTCTTTTGCATCTGAAAGTAGAGACTCGCCCGATTACAACGGTATGCGTAATTTTCCCCTAGGCCGTTCTAGTTATTCGTTTCGAGCATCAGAACGGCGAAAATTTTGAGTTTCTCAAGTGTTTCTTACATCCAAACTGCCATATCTCGCGAACGGATTGACCGATCCGCAAAATTTCTGTTGCATCTGAAAGTAGAAACTCGCCCGATTACAACGGTAAGCGTACTTCTCCCCTAGGCCGTTGTAGTCATTCGTTTCGAGCATCAGAACTGCGAAAATTTTGAGTTTCTCAAGCGTTTCTTACATCCAAACTGCCATATCTCGCGAACGGATAGACCAATCCGCAAAATTTCTGTTGCATCTGAAAGTAGAGACTCGCCCGATTACAACGGTATGTGTAGTTTTCCCCTAGGCCGTTCCATTTATTCGTTTCGAGCATCAGAACTGCGCAAATTTTGAGTTTCTCAAGCGTTTCTGACTTCCAAACTGCCATATCTCGCGAACGGATTGACCAATCCGCAAAATTTCTGTTGCTTCTGAAAGTAGAAACTCGCCCGATTACAACGGTATGCGCACTTTTCCCCCAGGCCGTTCTTGTTATTCGTTTCGAGCATCAGAACTGCGAAAATTTTGAGTTTCTCAAGCGTTTCTTACATCCAAACGGCCATATCTCGCGAACGGATTGACCAATCCGCATGATTTCTGTTGCATCTGAAAGTAGAAACTCGCCCGATTACAACGGGTATGCGTACTTTTCCCTAGGCCGTTCTAGTTATTCGTTTCGAGCATCAGAACGGCGAAAATTTTGAGTTCGTCAAGCGTTTCTGACTTCCAAACTGCCATATCTCGCGAACAGATTGACCAGTCCGCAAAATTTCTGTTGCATCTGAAAGTAGAAACTCGCCCGATTACAACGGTATGCGTACTTTTCCCCTAGGCCGTTCTAGTTATTCGTTTCGAGCATCAGAACGGCGAAAATTTGAGTTTCTCAAGCGTTTCTTACCTCCAAACTGCCATATCTCGCGAACGGATTGACCAATCCGCAAAATTTCTGTTGCTTCTGAAAGTAGAAACTCGCCCGATTTACAACGGTATGCGCACTTTTCTCCTAGGCCGTTCTTGTTATTCGTTTCGAGCATCAGAACTGCGAAAATTTTGAGTTTCTCAAGCGTTTCTTACATCCAAACGGCCATATCTCGCGAACGGATTGACCAATCCGCATGATTTCTGTTGCATCTGAAAGTAGAAACTCGCCCGATTACAACGGTATGTGTAGTTTTCCCTAGGCCGTTCCAGTTATCCGTTTCGAGCATCAGAATTGCGAAAATTTTGAGTTTCTCAAGCGTTTCTTATCTCCAAAGTGCCATATCACGCGAAAGGATTGATCAATCCGCAAAATTTCTGTTTCACCTGAAAGTAGAAACTCGCCCGATTACAACCGTATGCGCACTTTGCCCCTAGGCGGTTCTAGTTATTCGTTTCGAGCATCAGAACTGCGAAAATTTTGAGTTTCTCAAGCGTTTCTTACATCCAAACTGCCATACTCTCGCGAACGGATAGACCAATCCGCAAAATTTCTGTTGCATCTGAAAGTAGAAACTCGCCGATTACAACGGTATGTGTAGTTTTCCCCTAGGCCGTTCCAGTTATTCGTCTTCGAGCATCAGAACTGCGAAAATTTTGAGTTTCTCAAGCATTTCTTACATCCAAACTGCCATATCTCGCGAACGGATTGACCCGATCCGCAAAATTTCTGTTGCATCTGAAAGTAGAGACTCGCCCGATTACAACGGGTGCTGTAGTTTTTCCCCTAGGCCGTTCCAGTTATTCGTTTCGAGCATCAGGAACTGCGAAAATTTTGAGTTTCTCAAGCGTTTCTTACATCCAAACGCCATATCTCGCGAACGGATTGACCGATCCGCAAAATTTCTGTTGCATCTGAAAGTAGAAACTCGCCCGATTACAACGGTATGCGCACTTTTCCCCTAGGCCGTTCTAGTTATTCGTTTCGAGCATCAGAACTGCGCAAATTTTGAGTTTCTCAAGCGTTTCTGACTTCCAAACTGCTATATCTCGCGAACGGATTGACCAGTCCGCAAAATTTCTGTTGCATCTGAAAGTAGAAACTCGCCCGATTACAACGGTATGCGTACTTTTCCCCTAGGCCGTTCTAGTTATTCGTTTCGAGCATCAGAAATGCGCAAATTTTGAGTTTCTCAAGTGTTTCTTACCTCCAAACTGCCATATCTCGCGAACGGATTGACCGATCCGCAAAATTTCTGTTGCATCTGAAAGTAGAAACTCGCCCGATTACAACGGTATGCGCACTTTTCCCCTAGGCCGTTCTAGTTATTCGTTTCGAGCATCAGAACTGCGCAAATTTTTAGTTTCTCAAGCGTTTCTGACTTCCAAACTGCCATATCTCGCGAACGGATTGACCGATTCGCAAAATTTCTGTTGCATCTGAAAGTAGAAACTCGCCCGATTACAACGGTAAGCGTACTTCTCCCCTAGGCCGTTCCAGTTATTCGTTTCGAGCATCAGAACTGCGAAAATTTTGAGTTTCTCAAGCGTTTCTTACTTCCAAACTGCCATATCTCGCGAACGGATTGACCGATCCGCAAAATTTCTGTTGCATCTGAAAGTAGAAACTCGCCCGATTACAACGGTATGTGTAGTTTTCCCCTAGGCCGTTCCGGTTATTCGTTTCGAGCATCAGAACTGCGAAAATTTTGAGTTTCTCAAGCATTTCTTACATCCAAACTGCCATATCTCGCGAACGGATTGACCGATCCGCAAAATTTCTGTTGCATCTGAAAGTAGAAACTCGCCCGATTACAACGGTATGTGTAGTTTTCCCCTAGGCCGTTCCGGTTATTCGTTTCGAGCATCAGAACTGCGAAAATTTTGAGTTTCTCAAGCATTTCTTACATCCAAACTGCCATATCTCGCGAACGGATTGACCGATCCGCAAAATTTCTGTTGCATCTGAAAGTAGAGACTCGCCCGATTACAACGGTATGTGTAGTTTTCCCCTAGGCCGTTCCAGTTATTCGTTTCGAGCATCAGAACTGCGAAAATTTTGAGTTTCTCAAGCGTTTCTTACATCCAAACTGCCATATCTCGCGAACGGATTGACCGATCCGCAAAATTTCTGTTGCATCTGAAAGTAGAAACTCGCCCGATTACAACGGTATGCGCACTTTTCCCCTAGGCCGTTCTAGTTATTCGTTTCAAGCATCAGAACTGCGCAAATTTTGAGTTCCTCAAGCGTTTCTGACTTCCAAACTGCTATATCTCGCGAACGGATTGACCAGTCCGCAAAATTTCTGTTGCATCTGAAAGTAGAAACTCGCCCGATTACAACGGTATGCGCACTTTTCCCCTAGGCCGTTCTAGTTATTCGTTTCGAGCATCAGAACTGCGCAAATTTTGAGTTTCTCAAGCGTTTCTTACTTCCAAACTGCCATATCTCGCGAACGGATTGTCCAATCCGCAAAATTTCTGTTGCATCTGAAAGTAGAAACTCGCCCGATTACAACGGTATGTGTAGTTTTCCCCTAGGCCGTTCCAGTTATTCGTTTCGAGCATCAGAACTGCGAAAATTTTGAGTTTCTCAAGCGTTTCTTACCTCCAAACTGCCATATCTCGCGAACCGATTGACCAATCCGCAAAATTTCTGTTGCATCTGAAAGTAGAGACTCGCCCGATTACAACGGTATGTGTAGTTTTCCCCTAGGCCGTTCCAGTTATTCGTTTCGAGCATCAGAACTGCGAAAATTTTGAGTTTCTCAAGCGTTTCTTACATCCAAACTGCCATATCTCGCGAACGGATTGACCAATCCGCATGATTTCTGTTGCATCTGAAAGTAGAAACTCGCCCGATTACAACGTTATGCGCACTTTTCCCCTAGGCGGTTCTACTTATTCGTTTCGAGCATCAGAACTGCGAAAATTTTGAGTTTCTCAAGCGTTTCTTACATCCAAGCTGCCATATCTCGCGAACGGATAGACCAATCCGCAAAATTTCTGTTGCATCTGAAAGTAGAAACTCGCCCGATTACAACGGTATGTGTAGTTTTCCCCTAGGCCGTTCCAGTTATTCGTTTCGAGCATCAGAACTGCGAAAATTTTGAGATTCTCAAGCGTTACTTACCTCCAAACTGCCATATCTCGCGAACGGATTGACCAATCCGCATGATTTCTGTTGCATCTGAAAGTAGAAACTCGCCCGATTACAACGGTATGCGCACTTTTCCCCTAGGCCGTTCTAGTTATTCGTTTCGAGCATCAGAACTGCGCAAATTTTGAGTTTCTCAAGTGTTTCTTACATCCAAACTGCCATATCTCGCGAACGGATTGACCGATCCGCAAAATTTCTGTTGCATCTGAAAGTAGAAACTCGCCCGATTACAACGGTAAGCGTACTTCTCCCCTAGGCCGTTGTAGTCATTCGTTTCGAGCATCAGAGCTGCGAAAATTTTGAGTTTCTCAAGCGTTTCTTACATCCAAACAGCCATATCTCGCGAACGGATTGACCAATCCGCAAAATTTCTGTTGCATCTGAAAGTAGAGACTCGCCCGATTACAACGGTATGTGTAGTTTTCCCCTAGGCCGTTCCAGTTATTCGTTTCGAGCATCAGAACTGCGAAAATTTTGAGTTTCTCAAGCGTTACTTACATCCAAACTGCCATATCTCGCGAACGGATTGACCGATCCGCAAAATTTCTGTTGCATCTGAAAGTAGAAACTCGCCCGATTACAACGGTATGCGCACTTTTCCCCTAGGCCGTTCTAGTTATTCGTTTCGAGCATCAGAACTGCGCAAATTTTGAGTTTCTCAAGCGTTTCTGACTTCCAAACTGCCATATCTCGCGAACGGATTGACCAATCCGCAAAATTTCTGTTGCTTCTGAAAGTAGAAACTCGCCCGATTACAACGGTATGCGCACTTTTCCCCTAGGCCGTTCTTGTTATTCGTTTCGAGCATCAGAACTGCGAAAATTTTGAGTTTCTCAAGCGTTTCTTACCTCCAAACTGCCATATCTCGCGAACCGATTGACCAATCCGCAAAATTTCTGTTGCATCTGAAAGTAGAGACTCGCCCGATTACAACGGTATGCGTAATTTTCCCCTAGGCCGTTCTAGTTATTCGTTTCGAGCATCAGAACGGCGACAATTTTGAGTTTCTCAAGCGTTTCTTACCTCCAAACTGCCATATCTCGCGAACGGATTGACCAATCCGCATGATTTCTGTTGCATCTGAAAGTAGAAACTCGCCCGATTACAACGGTATGCGCACTTTTCCCCTAGGCCGTTCTAGTTATTCGTTTCGAGCATCAGAACTGCGCAAATTTTGAGTTTCTCAAGTGTTTCTTACATCCAAACTGCCATATCTCGCGAACGGATTGACCGATCCGCAAAATTTCTGTTGCATCTGAAAGTAGAAACTCGCCCGATTACAACGGTAAGCGTACTTCTCCCCTAGGCCGTTGTAGTCATTCGTTTCGAGCATCAGAGCTGCGAAAATTTTGAGTTTCTCAAGCGTTTCTTACATCCAAACAGCCATATCTCGCGAACGGATTGACCAATCCGCAAAATTTCTGTTGCATCTGAAAGTAGAGACTCGCCCGATTACAACGGTATGTGTAGTTTTCCCCTAGGCCGTTCCAGTTATTCGTTTCGAGCATCAGGACTGCGAAAATTTTGAGTTTCTCAAGCGTTACTTACATCCAAACTGCCATATCTCGCGAACGGATTGACCGATCCGCAAAATTTCTGTTGCATCTGAAAGTAGAAACTCGCCCGATTACAACGGTATGCGCACTTTTCCCCTAGGCCGTTCTAGTTATTCGTTTCGAGCATCAGAACTGCGCAAATTTTGAGTTTCTCAAGCGTTTCTGACTTCCAAACTGCCATATCTCGCGAACGGATTGACCAATCCGCAAAATTTCTGTTGCTTCTGAAAGTAGAAACTCGCCCGATTACAACGGTATGCGCACTTTTCCCCTAGGCCGTTCTTGTTATTCGTTTCGAGCATCAGAACTGCGAAAATTTTGAGTTTCTCAAGCGTTTCTTACATCCAAACGGCCATATCTCGCGAACGGATTGACCAATCCGCATGATTTCTGTTGCATCTGAAAGTAGAAACTCGCCCGATTACAACGGTATGCGCACTTTTCCCCTAGGCCGTTCCAGTTATCCGTTTCGAGCATCAGAATTGCGAAAACTTTGAGTTTCTCAAGCGTTTCTTACATCGAAATGGCCATATCTCGCGAACGGATAGACCAATCCGCATGATTTCTGTTGCATCTGAAAGTAGAAACTCGCCCGATTACAACGGTAGCGTACTTCTCCCCTAGGCCGTTGTAGTCATTCGTTTCGAGCATCAGAGCTGCGAAAATTTTGAGTTTCTCAAGCGTTTCTTATTTCCAAAGTGCCATATCTCGCGAAAGGATTGATCAATCCGCAAAATTTCTGTTTCACCTGAAAGTAGAAACTCGCCCGATTACAACGGTATGCGCACTTTGCCCCTAGGCGGTTCTAGTTATTCGTTTCGAGCATCAGAACTGCGAAAATTTTGAGTTTCTCAAGCATTTCTTACATCCAAACTGCCATATCTCGCGAACGGATAGACCAATCCGCAAAATTTCTGTTGCATCTGAAAGTAGAAACTCGCCCGATTACAACGGTATGTGTAGTTTTCCCCTAGGCCGTTCCAGTTATTCGTTTCGAGCATCAGAACTGCGAAAATTTTGAGTTTCTCAAGCGTTTCTTACCTCCAAACTGCCATATCTCGCGAACGGATTGACCAATCCGCAAAATTTCTGTTGCTTCTGAAAGTAGAAACTCGCCCGATTACAACGGTATGCGCACTTTTCCCCTAGGCCGTTCTTGTTATTCGTTTCGAGCATCAGAACTGCGAAAATTTTGAGTTTCTCAAGCGTTTCTTACATCCAAACGGCCATATCTCGCGAACGGATTGACCAATCCGCATGATTTCTGTTGCATCTGAAAGTAGAAACTCGCCCGATTACAACGGTATGTGTAGTTTTCCCCTAGGCCGTTCCAGTTATCCGTTTCGAGCATCAGAATTGCGAAAACTTTGAGTTTCTCAAGCGTTTCTTACATCGAAATGGCCATATCTCGCGAACGGATAGACCAATCCGCATGATTTCTGTTGCATCTGAAAGTAGAAACTCGCCCGATTACAACGGTAGCGTACTTCTCCCCTAGGCCGTTGTAGTCATTCGTTTCGAGCATCAGAGCTGCGAAAATTTTGAGTTTCTCAAGCGTTTCTTATTTCCAAAGTGCCATATCTCGCGAAAGGATTGATCAATCCGCAAAATTTCTGTTTCACCTGAAAGTAGAAACTCGCCCGATTACAACGGTATGCGCACTTTGCCCCTAGGCGGTTCTAGTTATTCGTTTCGAGCATCAGAACTGCGAAAATTTTGAGTTTCTCAAGCATTTCTTACATCCAAACTGCCATATCTCGCGAACGGATAGACCAATCCGCAAAATTTCTGTTGCATCTGAAAGTAGAAACTCGCCCGATTACAACGGTATGTGTAGTTTTCCCCTAGGCCGTTCCAGTTATTCGTTTCGAGCATCAGAACTGCGAAAATTTTGAGTTTCTCAAGCATTTCTTACATCCAAACTGCCATATCTCGCGAACGGATTGACCGATCCGCAAAATTTCTGTTGCATCTGAAAGTAGAGACTCGCCCGATTACAACGGGGTGTGTAGTTTTCCCCTAGGCCGTTCCAGTTATTCGTTTCGAGCATCAGAACTGCGAAAATTTTGAGTTTCTCAAGCGTTTCTTACATCCAAACTGCCATATCTCGCGAACGGATTGACCGATCCGCAAAATTTCTGTTGCATCTGAAAGTAGAAACTCGCCCGATTACAACGGTATGCGCACTTTTCCCCTAGGCCGTTCTAGTAATTCGTTTCGAGCATCAGAACTGCGCAAATTTTGAGTTTCTCAAGCGTTTCTGACTTCCAAACTGCTATATCTCGCGAACGGATTGACCAGTCCGCAAAATTTCTGTTGCATCTGAAAGTAGAAACTCGCCCGATTACAACGGTATGCGTACTTTTCCCCTAGGCCGTTCTAGTTATTCGTTTCGAGCATCAGAAGTGCGCAAATTTTGAGTTTCTCAAGTGTTTCTTACCTCCAAACTGCCATATCTCGCGAACGGATTGACCGATCCGCAAAATTTCTGTTGCATCTGAAAGTAGAAACTCGCCCGATTACAACGGTATGCGCACTTTTCCCCTAGGCCGTTCTAGTTATTCGTTTCGAGCATCAGAACTGCGCAAATTTTGAGTTTCTCAAGCGTTTCTGACTTCCAAACTGCCATATCTCGCGAACGGATTGACCGATTCGCAAAATTTCTGTTGCATCTGAAAGTAGAAACTCGCCCGATTACAACGGTAAGCGTACTTCTCCCCTAGGCCGTTCCAGTTATTCGTTTCGAGCATCAGAACTGCGAAAATTTTGAGTTTCTCAAGCGTTTCTTACTTCCAAACTGCCATATCTCGCGAACGGATTGTCCAATCCGCAAAATTTCTGATGCATCTGAAAGTAGAAACTCGCCCGATTACAACGGTATGTGTAGTTTTCCCCTAGGCCGTTCCAGTTATTCGTTCCGAGCATCAGAACTGCGAAAATTTTGAGTTTCTCAAGCGTTTCTTACTTCCAAACGGCCATATCTCGCGAACGGATTGTCCAATCCGCAAAATTTCTGTTGCATCTGAAAGTAGAAACTCGTCCGATTACAACGGTATGTGTAGTTTTCCCCTAGGCCGTTCCAGTTATTCGTTTCGAGCATCAGAACTGCGAAAATTTTGAGTTTCTCAAGCGTTTCTTACCTCCAAACTGCCATATCTCGCGAACCGATTGACCAATCCGCAAAATTTCTGTTGCATCTGAAAGTAGAAACTCGCCCGATTACAACGGTATGTGTAGTTTTCCCCTAGGCCGTTCCAGTTATTCGTTTCGAGCATCAGAACTGCGAAAATTTTGAGTTTCTCAAGCATTTCTTACATCCAAACTGCCATATCTCGCGAACGGATTGACCGATCCGCAAAATTTCTGTTGCATCTGAAAGTAGAGACTCGCCCGATTACAACGGTATGTGTAGTTTTCCCCTAGGCCGTTCCAGTTATTCGTTTCGAGCATCAGAACTGCGAAAATTTTGAGTTTCTCAAGCGTTTCTTACATCCAAACTGCCATATCTCGCGAACGGATTGACCGATCCGCAAAATTTCTGTTGCATCTGAAAGTAGAAACTCGCCCGATTACAACGGTATGCGTACTTTTCCCCTAGGCCGTTCTAGTTATTCGTTTGGAGCATCAGAAGTGCGCAAATTTTGAGTTTCTCAAGTGTTTCTTACCTCCAAACTGCCATATCTCGCGAACGGATTGACCGATCCGCAAAATTTCTGTTGCATCTGAAAGTAGAAACTCGCCCGATTACAACGGTATGCGCACTTTTCCCCTAGGCCGTCTAGTTATTCGTTTCGAGCATCAGAACTGCGCAAATTTTGAGTTTCTCAAGCGTTTCTTACTTCCAAACTACCATATCTCGCGAACGGATTGTCCAATCCGCAAAATTTCTGTTGCATCTGAAAGTAGAAACTCGCCCGATTACAACGATATGTGTAGTTTTCCCCTAGGCCGTTCCAGTTATTCGTTTCGAGCATCAGAACTGCGAAAATTTTGAGTTTCTCAAGCGTTTCTTACCTCCAAACTGCCATATCTCGCGAACCGATTGACCAATCCGCAAAATTTCTGTTGCATCTGAAAGTAGAGACTCGCCCGATTACAACGGTATGTGTAGTTTTCCCCTAGGCCGTTCCAGTTATTCGTTTCGAGCATCAGAACTGCGAAAATTTTGAGTTTCTCAAGCGTTTCATACATCCAAACTGCCATATCTCGCGAACGGATTGTCCAATCCGCAAAATTTCTGTTGCATCTGAAAGTAGAAACTCGTCCGATTACAACGGTATGTGTAGTTTTCCCCTAGGCCGTTCCAGTTATTCGTTTCGAGCATCAGAACTGCGAAAATTTTGAGTTTCTCAAGCGTTTCTTACCTCCAAACTGCCATATCTCGCGAACCGATTGACCAATCCGCAAAATTTCTGTTGCATCTGAAAGTAGAAACTCGCCCGATTACAACGGTATGTGTAGTTTTCCCCTAGGCCGTTCCAGTTATTCGTTTCGAGCATCAGAACTGTGAAAATTTTGAGTTTCTCAAGCATTTCTTACATCCAAACTGCCATATCTCGCGAACGGATTGACCGATCCGCAAAATTTCTGTTGCATCTGAAAGTAGAGACTCGCCCGATTACAACGGTATGTGTAGTTTTCCCCTAGGCCGTTCCAGTTATTCGTTTCGAGCATCAGAACTGCGAAAATTTTGAGTTTCTCAAGCGTTTCTTACATCCAAACTGCCATATCTCGCGAACGGATTGACCGATCCGCAAAATTTCTGTTGCATCTGAAAGTAGAAACTCGCCCGATTACAACGGTATGCGTACTTTTCCCCTAGGCCGTTCTAGTTATTCGTTTGGAGCATCAGAAGTGCGCAAATTTTGAGTTTCTCAAGTGTTTCTTACCTCCAAACTGCCATATCTCGCGAACGGATTGACCGATCCGCAAAATTTCTGTTGCATCTGAAAGTAGAAACTCGCCCGATTACAACGGTATGCGCACTTTTCCCCTAGGCCGTCTAGTTATTCGTTTCGAGCATCAGAACTGCGCAAATTTTGAGTTTCTCAAGCGTTTCTTACTTCCAAACTACCATATCTCGCGAACGGATTGTCCAATCCGCAAAATTTCTGTTGCATCTGAAAGTAGAAACTCGCCCGATTACAACGATATGTGTAGTTTTCCCCTAGGCCGTTCCAGTTATTCGTTTCGAGCATCAGAACTGCGAAAATTTTGAGTTTCTCAAGCGTTTCTTACCTCCAAACTGCCATATCTCGCGAACCGATTGACCAATCCGCAAAATTTCTGTTGCATCTGAAAATAGAGACTCGCCCGATTACAACGGTATGTGTAGTTTTCCCCTAGGCCGTTCCAGTTATTCGTTTCGAGCATCAGAACTGCGAAAATTTTGAGTTTCTCAAGCGTTTCATACATCCAAACTGCCATATCTCGCGAACGGATTGACCAATCCGCATGATTTCTGTTGCATCTGAGAGTAGAAACTCGCCCGATTACAACGGTATGCGCACTTTTCCCCTAGGCCGTTCCAGTTATTCGTTTCGAGCATCAGAACTGCGAAAATTTTGAGTTTCTCAAGCGTTTCTTACTTCCAAACTGCCATATCTCGCGAACGGATTGTCCAATCCGCAAAATTTCTGTTGCATCTGAAAGTAGAAACTCGTCCGATTACAACGGTATGTGTAGTTTTCCCCTAGGCCGTTCCAGTTATTCGTTTCGAGCATCAGAACTGCGAAAATTTTGAGTTTCTCAAGCGTTTCTTACCTCCAAACTGCCATATCTCGCGAACCGATTGACCAATCCGCAAAATTTCTGTTGCATCTGAAAGTAGAAACTCGCCCGATTACAACGGTATGTGTAGTTTTCCCCTAGGCCGTTCCAGTTATTCGTTTCGAGCATCAGAACTGCGAAAATTTTGAGTTTCTCAAGCATTTCTTACATCCAAACTGCCATATCTCGCGAACGGATTGACCGATCCGCAAAATTTCTGTTGCATCTGAAAGTAGAAACTCGCCCGATTACAACGGTATGCGTACTTTTCCCCTAGGCCGTTCTAGTTATTCGTTTGGAGCATCAGAAGTGCGCAAATTTTGAGTTTCTCAAGTGTTTCTTACCTCCAAACTGCCATATCTCGCGAACGGATTGACCGATCCGCAAAATTTCTGTTGCATCTGAAAGTAGAAACTCGCCCGATTACAACGGTATGCGCACTTTTCCCCTAGGCCGTCTAGTTATTCGTTTCGAGCATCAGAACTGCGCAAATTTTGAGTTTCTCAAGCGTTTCTTACTTCCAAACTGCCATATCTCGCGAACGGATTGTCCAATCCGCAAAATTTCTGTTGCATCTGAAAGTAGAAACTCGCCCGATTACAACGATATGTGTAGTTTTCCCCTAGGCCGTTCCAGTTATTCGTTTCGAGCATCAGAACTGCGAAAATTTTGAGTTTCTCAAGCGTTTCTTACCTCCAAACTGCCATATCTCGCGAACCGATTGACCAATCCGCAAAATTTCTGTTGCATCTGAAAGTAGAGACTCGCCCGATTACAACGGTATGTGTAGTTTTCCCCTAGGCCGTTCCAGTTATTCGTTTCGAGCATCAGAACTGCGAAAATTTTGAGTTTCTCAAGCGTTTCATACATCCAAACTGCCATATCTCGCGAACGGATTGACCAATCCGCATGATTTCTGTTGCATCTGAGAGTAGAAACTCGCCCGATTACAACGGTATGCGCACTTTTCCCCTAGGCCGTTCCAGTTATTCGTTTCGAGCATCAGAACTGCGAAAATTTTGAATTTCTCAAGCGTTTCTTACATCCAAACTGCCATATCTCGCGAACGGATTGACCGATCCGCAAAATTTCTGTTGCATCTGAAAGCAGAGACTCGCCCGATTACAACGGTATGTGTAGTTTTCCCCTAGGCCGTTCCAGTTATTCGTTTCGAGCATCAGAACTGCGAAAATTTTGAATTTCTCAAGCGTTTCTTACATCCAAACTGCCATATCTCGCGAACGGATAGACCAATCCGCAAAATTTCTGTTGCATCTGAAAGTAGAAACTCGCCCGATTACAACGGTATGCGCACTCTCCCCTAGGCCGTTCTAGTTATTCGTTTCGAGCATCAGAACTGCGCAAATTTTGAGTTTCTCAAGCGTTTACGACTTCCAAACTGCCATATCTCGCGAACGGATTGACCAGTCCGCAAAATTTCTGTTGCATCTGAAAGTAGAAACTCGCCCGATTACAACGGTATGTGTAGTTTTCCCCTAGGCCGTTCCAGTTGTTCGTTTCGAGCATCAGAACTGCGAAAATTTTGAGTTTCTCAAGCGTTTCTTACATCCAAACTGCCATATCTCGCGAACGGATTGACCGATCCGCAAAATTTCTGTTGCATCTGAAAGTAGAGACTCGCCCGATTACAACGGTATGCGCACTCTCCCCTAGGCCGTTCTACTTATTCGTTTCGAGCATCAGAACTGCGAAAATTTTGAGTTTCTCAAGCGTTTCTTACATCCAAACTGCCATATCTCGCGAACGGATAGACCAATCCGCAAAATTTCTGTTGCATCTGAAAGTAGAAACTCGCCCGATTACAACGGTATGCGCACTCTCCCCTAGGCCGTTCTAGTTATTCGTTTCGAGCATCAGAACTGCGCAAATTTTGAGTTTCTCAAGCGTTTACGACTTCCAAACTGCCATATCTCGCGAACGGATTGACCAGTCCGCAAAATTTCTGTTGCATCTGAAAGTAGAAACTCGCCCGATTACAACGGTATGCGTACTTTTCCCCTAGGCCGTTCCAGTTATTCGTTTCGAGCATCAGAACTGCGAAAATTTTGAGTTTCTCAAGCGTTTCTTACATCCAAACTGCCATATCTCGCGAACGGATTGACCAATCCGCATGATTTCTGTTGCATCTGAAAGTAGAAACTCGCCCGATTACAACGGTATGCGTACTTTTCCCCTAGGCCGTTCCAGTTATTCGTTTCGAGCATCAAAACTGCGAAAATTTTGAGTTTCTCAAGCGTTTCTTACATCCAAACTGCCATATCTCGCGAACGGATTGACAGATCCGCAAAATTTCTGTTGCATCTGAAAGTAGAAACTCGCCCGATTACAACGGTATGTGTAGTTTTCCCCTAGGCCGTTCCAGTTATTCGTTTCGAGCATCAGAACTGCGAAAATTTTGAGTTTCTCAAGCATTTCTTACATCCAAACTGCCATATCTCGCGAACGGATTGACCGATCCGCAAAATTTCTGTTGCATCTGAAAGCAGAGACTCGCCCGATTACAACGGTATGTGTAGTTTTCCCCTAGGCCGTTCCAGTTATTCGTTTCGAGCATCAGAACTGCGAAAATTTTGAATTTCTCAAGCGTTTCTTACATCCAAACTGCCATATCTCGCGAACGGATTGACCGATCCGCAAAATTTCTGTTGCATCTGAAAGTAGAAACTCGCCCGATTACAACGGTATGCGTACTTTTCCCCTAGGCCGTTCTAGTTATTCGTTTGGAGCATCAGAAATGCGCAAATTTTGAGTTTCTCAAGTGTTTCTTAGTTCCAAACTGCCATATCTCGCGAACGGATTGACCGATCCGCAAAATTTCTGTTGCATCTGAAAGTAGAAACTCGCCCGATTACAACGGTATGCGCACTTTTCCCCTAGGCCGTTCTAGTTATTCGTTTCGAGCATCAGAACTGCGCAAATTTTGAGTTTCTCAAGCGTTTCTTACTTCCAAACTGCCATATCTCGCGAACGGATTGTCCAATCCGCAAAATTTCTGTTGCATCTGAAAGTAGAAACTCGCCCGATTACAACGATATGTGTAGTTTTCCCCTAGGCCGTTCCAGTTATTCGTTTCGAGCATCAGAACTGCGAAAATTTTGAGTTTCTCAAGCGTTTCTTACCTCCAAACTGCCATATCTCGCGAACCGATTGACCAATCCGCAAAATTTCTGTTGCATCTGAAAGTAGAGACTCGCCCGATTACAACGGTATGTGTAGTTTTCCCCTAGGCCGTTCCAGTTATTCGTTTCGAGCATCAGAACTGCGAAAATTTTGAGTTTCTCAAGCGTTTCATACATCCAAACTGCCATATCTCGCGAACGGATTGACCAATCCGCATGATTTCTGTTGCATCTGAAAGTAGAAACTCGCCCGATTACAAAGGTATGCGCTCTTTTCCCCTAGGCGGTTCTACTTATTCGTTTCGAGCATCAGAACTGCGAAAATTTTGAGTTTCTCAAGCGTTTCTTACATCCAAACTGCCATATCTCGCGAACGGATAGACCAATCCGCAAAATTTCTGTTGCATCTGAAAGTAGAAACTCGCCCGATTACAACGGTATGTGTAGTTTTCCCCTAGGCCGTTCCAGTTATTCGTTTCAAGCATCAGAACTGCGAAAATTTTGTGTTTCTCAAGCGTTACTTACATCCAAACTGCCATATCTCGCGAACGGATTGACCGATTCGCAAAATTTCTGTTGCATCTGAAAGTAGAAACTCGCCCGATTACAACGGTATGCGCACTCTCCCCTAGGCCGTTCTAGTTATTCGTTTCGAGCATCAGAACTGCGCAAATTTTGAGTTTCTCAAGCGTTTCTGACTTCCAAACTGCCATATCTCGCGAACGGATTGACCAGTCCGCAAAATTTCTGTTGCATCTGAAAGTAGAAACTCGCCCGATTACAACGGTATGCGTACTTTTCCCCTAGGCGGTTCTACTTATTCGTTTCGAGCATCAGAACTGCGAAAATTTTGAGTTTCTCAAGCGTTTCTTACATCCAAACTGCCATATCTCGCGAACGGATAGACCAAGCCGCAAAAATTCTGTTGCATCTGAAAGTAGAAACTCGCCCGATTACAACGGTATGCGTAATTTTCCCCTAGGCCGTTCTAGTTATTCGTTTCGAGCATCAGAACGGCGAAAATTTTGAGTTTCTCAAGCGTTTCTTACCTCCAAACTGCCATATCTCGCGAACGGATTGACCAATCCGCAAAATTTCTGTTGCATCTGAAAGTAGAAACTCGCCCGATTACAACGGTATGCGCACTTTTCCCCTAGGCCGTTCTTGTTATTCGTTTCGAGCATCAGAACTGCGAAAATTTTGAGTTCCTCAAGCGTTTCTTACCTCCAAACTGCCATATCTCGCGAACGGATTGACCAATCCGCAAAATTTCTGTTGCTTCTGAAAGTAGAAACTCGCCCGATTACAAGGGTATGCGCACTTTTCCCCTAGGCCGTTCTTGTTATTCGTTTCGAGCATCAGAACTGCGAAAATTTTGAGTTTCTCAAGCGTTTCTTACATCGAAACGGCCATATCTCGCGAACGGATAGACCAATCCGCATGATTTCTGTGGCATCTGAAAGTAGAAACTCGCCCGATTACAACGGTAAGCGTACTTCTCCCCTAGGCCGTTGTAGTCATTCGTTTCGAGCATCAGAGCTGCGAAAATTTTGAGTTTCTCAAGCGTTTCTTATCTCCAAACTGCCATATCTCGCGAACGGATTGATCAATCCGCAAAATTTCTGTTTCACCTAAAAGTAGAAACTCGCCCGATTACAACGGTATGCGCACTTTTCCCCTAGGCCGTTCTAGTTATTCGTTTCGAGCATCAGAAATGCGCAAATTTTGAGTTTCTCAAGCGTTTCTTACCTCCAAACTGCCATATCTCGCGAACGGATTGACCGATCCGCAAAATTTCTGTTGCATCTGAAAGTAGAAACTCGCCCGATTACAACGGTAAGCGTACTTCTCCCCTAGGCCGTTGTAGTCATTCGTTTCGAGCATCAGAGCTGCGAAAATTTTGAGTTTCTCAAGCGTTTCTTACATCCAAACAGCCATATCTCGCGAACGGATTGACCAATCCGCAAAATTTCTGTTGCTTCTGAAAGTAGAAACTCGCCCGATTACAAGGGTATGCGCACTTTTCCCCTAGGCCGTTCTTGTTATTCGTTTCGAGCATCAGAACTGCGAAAATTTTGAGTTTCTCAAGCGTTTCTTACATCGAAACGGCCATATCTCGCGAACGGATAGACCAATCCGCATGATTTCTGTTGCATCTGAAAGTAGAAACTCGCCCGATTACAACGGTAAGCGTACTTCTCCCCTAGGCCGTTGTAGTCATTCGTTTCGAGCATCAGAGCTGCGAAAATTTTGAGTTTCTCAAGCGTTTCTTACCTCCAAACTGCCATATCTCGCGAACGGATTGACCAATCCGCATGATTTCTGTTGCATCTGAAAGTAGAAACTCGCCCGATTACAACGGTATGCGCACTTTTCCCCTAGGCGGTTCTACTTATTCGTTTCGAGCATCAGAACTGCGAAAATTTTGAGTTTCTCAAGCGTTTCTTACATCCAAACTGCCATATCTCGCGAACGGATAGACCAATCCGCAAAAATTCTGTTGCATCTGAAAGTAGAAACTCGCCCGATTACAACGGTATGCGTAATTTTCCCCTAGGCCGTTCTAGTTATTCGTTTCGAGCATCAGAACGGCGAAAATTTTGAGTTTCTCAAGCGTTTCTTACCTCCAAACTGCCATATCTCGCGAACGGATTGACCAATCCGCATGATTTCTGTTGCATCTGAAAGTAGAGACTCGCCCGATTACAACGGTATGTGTAGTTTTCCCCTAGGCCGTTCCAGTTATTCGTTTCGAGCATCAGAACTGCGAAAATTTTGAGTTTCTCAAGCGTTACTTACATCCAAACTGCCATATCTCGCGAACGGATTGACCGATCCGCAAAATTTCTGTTGCATCTGAAAGTAGAAACTCGCCCGATTACAACGGTAAGCGTACTTCTCCCCTAGGCCGTTGTAGTCATTCGTTTCGAGCATCAGAGCTGCGAAAATTTTGAGTTTCTCAAGCGTTTCTTATCTCCACACTGCCATATCTCGCGAACGGATTGACCAATCCGCAAAATTTCTGTTGCATCTGAAAGTAGAAACTCGCCCGATTACAACGGTATGCGTACTTTTCCCCTAGGCCGTTCTAGTTATTCGTTTCGAGCATCAGAACTGAGCAAATTTTGAGTTTCTCAAGCGTTTCTTACCTCCAAACAGCCATATCTCGCGAACGGATTGACCAATCCGCAAAATTTCTGTTGCTTCTGAAAGTAGAAACTCGCCCGATTACAACGGTATGCGCATTTTTCCCCTAGGCCGTTCTTGTTATTCGTTTCGAGCATCAGAACTGCGAAAATTTTGAGTTTCTCAAGCGTTTCTTACCTCCAAACTGCCATATCTCGCGAACGGATTGACCAATCCGCAAAATTTCTGTTGCTTCTGAAAGTAGAAACTCGCCCGATTACAAGGGTATGCGCACTTTTCCCCTAGGCCGTTCTTGTTATTCGTTTCGAGCATCAGAACTGCGAAAATTTTGAGTTTCTCAAGCGTTTCTTACATCGAAACGGCCATATCTCGCGAACGGATAGACCAATCCGCATGATTTCTGTTGCATCTGAAAGTAGAAACTCGCCCGATTACAACGGTAAGCGTACTTCTCCCCTAGGCCGTTGTAGTCATTCGTTTCGAGCATCAGAGCTGCGAAAATTTTGAGTTTCTCAAGCGTTTCTTATCTCCAAACTGCTATATCTCGCGAACGGATTGATCAATCCGCAAAATTTCTGTTTCACCTAAAAGTAGAAACTCGCCCGATTACAACGGTATGCGCACTTTTCCCCTAGGCCGTTCTAGTTATTCGTTTCGAGCATCAGAAATGCGCAAATTTTGAGTTTCTCAAGCGTTTCTTACCTCCAAACTGCCATATCTCGCGAACGGATTGACCGATCCGCAAAATTTCTGTTGCATCTGAAAGTAGAAACTCGCCCCATTACAACGGTGTGCGCACTCTCCCCTAGGCCGTTCTAGTTATTCGTTTCGAGCATCAGAACTGCGCAAATTTTGAGTTTCTCAAGCGTTTCTGACTTCCAAACTGCCATATCTCGCGAACGGATTGACCAGTCCGCAAAATTTCTGTTGCATCTGAAAGTAGAACCTCGCCCGATTACAACGGTATGTGTAGTTTTCCCCTAGGCCGTTCCAGTTATTCGTTTCGAGCATCAGAACTGCGAAAATTTTGAGTTTCTCAAGCGTTTCTTACCTCCAAACTGCCATATCTCGCGAACCGAGTGACCAATCCGCAAAATTTCTGTTGCATCTGAAAGTAGAGACTCGCCCGATTACAACGGTATGTGTAGTTTTCCCCTAGGCCGTTCCAGTTATTCGTTTCGAGCATCAGAACTGCGAAAATTTTGAGTTTCTCAAGCGTTTCTTACCTCCAAACTGCCATATCTCGCGAACGGATTGACCAATCCGCAAAATTTCTGTTGCTTCTGAAAGTAGAAACTCGCCCGATTACAAGGGTATGCGCACTTTTCCCCTAGGCCGTTCTTGTTATTCGTTTCGAGCATCAGAACTGCGAAAATTTTGAGTTTCTCAAGCGTTTCTTACATCCAAACAGCCATATCTCGCGAACGGATTGACCAATCCGCAAAATTTCTGTTGCTTCTGAAAGTAGAAACTCGCCCGATTACAAGGGTATGCGCACTTTTCCCCTAGGCCGTTCTTGTTATTCGTTTCGAGCATCAGAACTGCGAAAATTTTGAGTTTCTCAAGCGTTTCTTACATCGAAACGGCCATATCTCGCGAACGGATAGACCAATCCGCATGATTTCTGTTGCATCTGAAAGTAGAAACTCGCCCGATTACAACGGTAAGCGTACTTCTCCCCTAGGCCGTTGTAGTCATTCGTTTCGAGCATCAGAACTGCGAAAATTTTGAGTTTCTCAAGCGTTTCTTACCTCCAAACTGCCATATCTCGCGAACGGATTGACCAATCCGCATGATTTCTGTTGCATCTGAAAGTAGAAACTCGCCCGATTACAACGGTATGCGCACTTTTCCCCTAGGCGGTTCTACTTATTCGTTTCGAGCATCAGAACTGCGAAAAATTTGAGTTTCTCAAGCGTTTCTTACATCCAAACTGCCATATCTCGCGAACGGACAGACCAATCCGCAAAAATTCTGTTGCATCTGAAAGTAGAAACTCGCCCGATTACAACGGTATGCGTAATTTTCCCCTAGGCCGTTCTAGTTATTCGTTTCGAGCATCAGAACGGCGAAAATTTTGAGTTTCTCAAGCGTTTCTTACATCCAAACAGCCATATCTCGCGAACGGATTGACCAATCCGCAAAATTTCTGTTGCTTCTGAAAGTAGAAACTCGCCCGATTACAAGGGTATGCGCACTTTTCCCCTAGGCCGTTCTTGTTATTCGTTTCGAGCATCAGAACTGCGAAAATTTTGAGTTTCTCAAGCGTTTCTTACATCGAAACGGCCATATCTCGCGAACGGATAGACCAATCCGCATGATTTCTGTTGCATCTGAAAGTAGAAACTCGCCCGATTACAACGGTAAGCGTACTTCTCCCCTAGGCCGTTGTAGTCATTCGTTTCGAGCATCAGAACTGCGAAAATTTTGAGTTTCTCAAGCGTTTCTTACCTCCAAACTGCCATATCTCGCGAACGGATTGACCAATCCGCATGATTTCTGTTGCATCTGAAAGTAGAAACTCGCCCGATTACAACGGTATGCGCACTTTTCCCCTAGGCGGTTCTACTTATTCGTTTCGAGCATCAGAACTGCGAAAATTTTGAGTTTCTCAAGCGTTTCTTACATCCAAACTGCCATATCTCGCGAACGGACAGACCAATCCGCAAAAATTCTGTTGCATCTGAAAGTAGAAACTCGCCCGATTACAACGGTATGCGTAATTTTCCCCTAGGCCGTTCTAGTTATTCGTTTCGAGCATCAGAACGGCGAAAATTTTGAGTTTCTCAAGCGTTTCTTACCTCCAAACTGCCATATCTCGCGAACGGATTGACCAATCCGCATGATTTCTGTTGCATCTGAAAGTAGAGACTCGCCCGATTACAACGGTATGTGTAGTTTTCCCCTAGGCCGTTCCAGTTATTCGTTTCGAGCATCAGAACTGCGAAAATTTTGAGTTTCTCAAGCGTTACTTACATCCAAACTGCCATATCTCGCGAACGGATTGACCGATCCGCAAAATTTCTGTTGCATCTGAAAGTAGAAACTCGCCCGATTACAACGGTAAGCGTACTTCTCCCCTAGGCCGTTGTAGTCATTCGTTTCGAGCATCAGAGCTGCGAAAATTTTGAGTTTCTCAAGCGTTTCTTATCTCCACACTGCCATATCTCGCGAACGGATTGACCAATCCGCAAAATTTCTGTTGCTTCTGAAAGTAGAAACTCGCCCGATTACAAGGGTATGCGCACTTTTCCCCTAGGCCGTTCTTGTTATTCGTTTCGAGCATCAGAACTGCGAAAATTTTGAGTTTCTCAAGCGTTTCTTACATCGAAACGGCCATATCTCGCGAACGGATTGACCAGTCCGCAAAATTTCTGTTGCATCTGAAAGTAGAAACTCGCCCGATTACAACGGTATGTGTAGTTTTCCCCTAGGCCGTTCCAGTTATTCGTTTCGAGCATCAGAACTGCGAAAATTTTGAGTTTCTCAAGCGTTTCTTACCTCCAAACTGCCATATCTCGCGAACCGATTGACCAATCCGCAAAATTTCTGTTGCATCTGAAAGTAGAGACTCGCCCGATTACAACGGTATGTGTAGTTTTCCCCTAGGCCGTTCCAGTTATTCGTTTCGAGCATCAGAACTGCGAAAATTTTGAGTTTCTCAAGCGTTTCTTACCTCCAAACTGCCATATCTCGCGAACGGATTGACCAATCCGCAAAATTTCTGTTGCTTCTGAAAGTAGAAACTCGCCCGATTACAAGGGTATGCGCACTTTTCCCCTAGGCCGTTCTTGTTATTCGTTTCGAGCATCAGAACTGCGAAAATTTTGAGTTTCTCAAGCGTTTCTTACATCGAAACGGCCATATCTCGCGAACGGATAGACCAATCCGCATGATTTCTGTTGCATCTGAAAGTAGAAACTCGCCCGATTACAACGGTAAGCGTACTTCTCCCCTAGGCCGTTGTAGTCATTCGTTTCGAGCATCAGAGCTGCGAAAATTTTGAGTTTCTCAAGCGTTTCTTATCTCCAAACTGCCATATCTCGCGAACGGATTGATCAATCCGCAAAATTTCTGTTTCACCTAAAAGTAGAAACTCGCCCGATTACAACGGTATGCGCACTTTTCCCCTAGGCCGTTCTAGTTATTCGTTTCGAGCATCAGAAATGCGCAAATTTTGAGTTTCTCAAGCGTTTCTTACCTCCAAACTGCCATATCTCGCGAACGGATTGACCGATCCGCAAAATTTCTGTTGCATCTGAAAGTAGAAACTCGCCCCATTACAACGGTATGCGCACTCTCCCCTAGGCCGTTCTAGTTATTCGTTTCGAGCATCAGAACTGCGCAAATTTTGAGTTTCTCAAGCGTTTCTGACTTCCAAACTGCCATATCTCGCGAACGGATTGACCAGTCCGCAAAATTTCTGTTGCATCTGAAAGTAGAAACTCGCCCGATTACAACGGTATGTGTAGTTTTCCCCTAGGCCGTTCCAGTTATTCGTTTCGAGCATCAGAACTGCGAAAATTTTGAGTTTCTCAAGCGTTTCTTACCTCCAAACTGCCATATCTCGCGAACCGATTGACCAATCCGCAAAATTTCTGTTGCATCTGAAAGTAGAGACTCGCCCGATTACAACGGTATGTGTAGTTTTCCCCTAGGCCGTTCCAGTTATTCGTTTCGAGCATCAGAACTGCGAAAATTTTGAGTTTCTCAAGCGTTTCTTACATCCAAACTGCCATATCTCGCGAACGGATTGACCAATCCGCATGATTTCTGTTGCATCTGAAAGTAGAAACTCGCCCGATTACAACGGTATGCGTACTTTTCCCCTAGGCCGTTCCAGTTATTCGTTTCGAGCATCAAAACTGCGAAAATTTTGAGTTTCTCAAGCGTTTCTTACATCCAAACTGCCATATCTCGCGAACGGATTGACAGATCCGCAAAATTTCTGTTGCATCTGAAAGTAGAAACTCGCCCGATTACAACGGTATGTGTAGTTTTCCCCTAGGCCGTTCCAGTTATTCGTTTCGAGCATCAGAACTGCGAAAATTTTGAGTTTCTCAAGCATTTCTTACATCCAAACTGCCATATCTCGCGAACGGATTGACCGATCCGCAAAATTTCTGTTGCATCTGAAAGCAGAGACTCGCCCGATTACAACGGTATGTGTAGTTTTCCCCTAGGCCGTTCCAGTTATTCGTTTCGAGCATCAGAACTGCGAAAATTTTGAATTTCTCAAGCGTTTCTTACATCCAAACTGCCATATCTCGCGAACGGATTGACCGATCCGCAAAATTTCTGTTGCATCTGAAAGTAGAAACTCGCCCGATTACAACGGTATGCGTACTTTTCCCCTAGGCCGTTCTAGTTATTCGTTTGGAGCATCAGAAATGCGCAAATTTTGAGTTTCTCAAGTGTTTCTTACCTCCAAACTGCCATATCTCGCGAACGGATTGACCGATCCGCAAAATTTCTGTTGCATCTGAAAGTAGAAACTCTTCCGATTACAACGGTATGCGCACTTTTCCCCTAGGCCGTTCTAGTTATTCGTTTCGAGCATCAGAACTGCGCAAATTTTGAGTTTCTCAAGCGTTTCTTACTTCCAAACTGCCATATCTCGCGAACGGATTGTCCAATCCGCAAAATTTCTGTTGCATCTGAAAGTAGAAACTCGCCCGATTACAACGATATGTGTAGTTTTCCCCTCGGCCGTTCTAGTTATTCGTTTCGAGCATCAGAACGGCGAAAATTTTGAGTTTCTCAAGCGTTTCTTACCTCCAAACTGCCATATCTCGCGAACGGATTGACCAATCCGCAAAATTTCTGTTGCATCTGAAAGTAGAAACTCGCCCGATTACAACGGTATGCGTAATTTTCCCCTAGGCCGTTCTAGTTATTCGTTTCGAGCATCAGAACGGCGAAAATTTTGAGTTTCTCAAGCGTTTCTTACCTCTAAACTGCCATATCTCGCGAACGGATTGACCAATCCGCATGATTTCTGTTGCATCTGAAAGTAGAGACTCGCCCGATTACAACGGTATGTGTAGTTTTCCCCTAGGCCGTTCCAGTTATTCGTTTCGAGCATCAGAACTGCGAAAATTTTGAGTTTCTCAAGCGTTACTTACATCCAAACTGCCATATCTCGCGAACGGATTGACCGATCCGCAAAATTTCTGTTGCATCTGAAAGTAGAAACTCGCCCGATTACAACGGTAAGCGTACTTCTCCCCTAGGCCGTTGTAGTCATTCGTTTCGAGCATCAGAGCTGCGAAAATTTTGAGTTTCTCAAGCGTTTCTTATCTCCACACTGCCATATCTCGCGAACGGATTGACCAATCCGCAAAATTTCTGTTGCATCTGAAAGTAGAAACTCGCCCGATTACAACGGTACGCGTACTTTTCCCCTAGGCCGTTCTAGTTATTCGTTTCGAGCATCAGAACTGAGCAAATTTTGAGTTTCTCAAGCGTTTCTTACCTCCAAACAGCCATATCTCGCGAACGGATTGACCAATCCGCAAAATTTCTGTTGCTTCTGAAAGTAGAAACTCGCCCGATTACAACGGTATGCGCACTTTTCCCCTAGGCCGTTCTTGTTATTCGTTTCGAGCATCAGAACTGCGAAAATTTTGAGTTTCTCAAGCGTTTCTTACCTCCAAACTGTCATATCTCGCGAACGGATTGACCGATCCGCAAAATTTCTGTTGCATCTGAAAGTAGAAACTCGCCCGATTACAACGGTATGCGCACTTTTCCCCTAGGCGGTTCTACTTATTCGTTTCGAGCATCAGAACTGCGAAAATTTTGAGTTTCTCAAGCGTTTCTTACATCCAAACTGCCATATCTCGCGAACGGATAGACCAATCCGCAAAATTTCTGTTGCATCTGAAAGTAGAAACTCGCCCGATTACAACGGTATGTGTAGTTTTCCCCTAGGCCGTTCCAGTTATTCGTTTCGAGCATCAGAACTGCGAAAATTTTGAGTTTCTCAAGCGTTACTTACATCCAAACTGCCATATCTCGCGAACGGATTGACCGATTCGCAAAATTTCTGTTGCATCTGAAAGTAGAAACTCGCCCGATTACAACGGTATGCGCACTCTCCCCTAGGCCGTTCTAGTTATTCGTTTCGAGCATCAGAACTGCGCAAATTTTGAGTTTCTCAAGCGTTTCTTACATCCAAACTGCCATATCTCGCGAACGGATTGACCAATCCGCATGATTTCTGTTGCATCTGAAAGTAGAAACTCGCCCGATTACAACGGTATGCGTACTTTTCCCCTAGGCCGTTCCAGTTATTCGTTTCGAGCATCAAAACTGCGAAAATTTTGAGTTTCTCAAGCGTTTCTTACATCCAAACTGCCATATCTCGCGAACGGATTGACAGATCCGCAAAATTTCTGTTGCATCTGAAAGTAGAAACTCGCCCGATTACAACGGTATGTGTAGTTTTCCCCTAGGCCGTTCCAGTTATTCGTTTCGAGCATCAGAACTGCGAAAATTTTGAGTTTCTCAAGCATTTCTTACATCCAAACTGCCATATCTCGCGAACGGATTGACCGATCCGCAAAATTTCTGTTGCATCTGAAAGCAGAGACTCGCCCGATTACAACGGTATGTGTAGTTTTCCCCTAGGCCGTTCCAGTTATTCGTTTCGAGCATCAGAACTGCGAAAATTTTGAATTTCTCAAGCGTTTCTTACATCCAAACTGCCATATCTCGCGAACGGATTGACCGATCCGCAAAATTTCTGTTGCATCTGAAAGTAGAAACTCGCCCGATTACAACGGTATGCGTACTTTTCCCCTAGGCCGTTCTAGTTATTCGTTTGGAGCATCAGAAATGCGCAAATTTTGAGTTTCTCAAGTGTTTCTTACCTCCAAACTGCCATATCTCGCGAACGGATTGACCGATCCGCAAAATTTCTGTTGCATCTGAAAGTAGAAACTCGCCCGATTACAACGGTATGCGCACTTTTCCCGTAGGCCGTTCTAGTTATTCGTTTCGAGCATCAGAACTGCGCAAATTTTGAGTTTCTCAAGCGTTTCTTACTTCCAAACCGCCATATCTCGCGAACGGATTGTCCAATCCGCAAAATTTCTGTTGCATCTGAAAGTAGAAACTCGCCCGATTACAACGATATGTGTAGTTTTCCCCTCGGCCGTTCTAGTTATTCGTTTCGAGCATCAGAACGGCGAAAATTTTGAGTTTCTCAAGCGTTTCTTACCTCCAAACTGCCATATCTCGCGAACGGATTGACCAATCCGCAAAATTTCTGTTGCATCTGAAAGTAGAAACTCGCCCGATTACAACGGTATGCGTACTTTTCCCCTAGGCCGTTCCAGTTATTCGTTTCGAGCATCAGAACTGCGAAAATTTTGAGTTTCTCAAGCGTTTCTTACATCCAAACTGCCATATCTCGCGAACGGATTGACCAATCCGCATGATTTCTGTTGCATCTGAAAGTAGAAACTCGCCCGATTACAACGGTATGCGCACTTTTCCCCTAGGCGGTTCTACTTATTCGTTTCGAGCATCAGAACTGCGAAAATTTTGAGTTTCTCAAGCGTTTCTTACCTCCAAACTGCCATATCTCGCGAACGGATTGACCAATCCGCAAAATTTCTGTTGCATCTGAAAGTAGAAACTCGCCCGATTACAACGGTATGTGTAGTTTTCCCCTAGGCCGTTCCAGTTATTCATTTCGAGCATCAGAACTGCGAAAATTTTGAGTTTCTCAAGCGTCTCTTACTTCCAAACTGCCATATCTCGCGAACGGATTGACCGATCCGCAAACTTTCTGTTGCTACTGAAAGTAGAAACTCGCCCGATTACAACGGTAGGTGTAGTTTTCCCCTAGGCCGTTCCAGTTATTCGTTTCGAGCATCAGAACTGCGAAAATTTTGAGTTTCTCAAGCGTTACTTACATCCAAACTGCCATATCTCGCGAACGGATTGACCGATCCGCAAAATTTCTGTTGCATCTGAAAGTAGAAACTCGCCCGATTACAACGGTAAGCGTACTTCTCCCCTAGGCCGTTGTAGTCATTCGTTTCGAGCATCAGAGCTGCGAAAATTTTGAGTTTCTCAAGCGTTTCTTATCTCCACACTGCCATATCTCGCGAACGGATTGACCAATCCGCAAAATTTCTGTTGCATCTGAAAGTAGAAACTCGCCCGATTACAACGGTATGCGTACTTTTCCCCTAGGCCGTTCTAGTTATTCGTTTCGAGCATCAGAACTGAGCAAATTTTGAGTTTCTCAAGCGTTTCTTACCTCCAAACAGCCATATCTCGCGAACGGATTGACCAATCCGCAAAATTTCTGTTGCTTCTGAAAGTAGAAACTCGCCCGATTACAACGGTATGCGCACTTTTCCCCTAGGCCGTTCTTGTTATTCGTTTCGAGCATCAGAACTGCGAAAATTTTGAGTTTCTCAAGCGTTTCTTACCTCCAAACTGCCATATCTCGCGAACGGATTGACCGATCCGCAAAATTTCTGTTGCATCTGAAAGTAGAAACTCGCCCGATTACAACGGTATGCGCACTTTTCCCCTAGGCGGTTCTACTTATTCGTTTCGAGCATCAGAACTGCGAAAATTTTGAGTTTCTCAAGCGTTTCTTACCTCCAAACTGCCATATCTCGCGAACGGATTGACCAATCCGCAAAATTTCTGTTGCATCTGAAAGTAGAAACTCGCCCGATTACAACGGTATGCGTACTTTTCCCCTAGGCCGTTCCAGTTATTCGTTTCGAGCATCAGAACTGCGAAAATTTTGAGTTTCTCAAGCGTTTCTTACATCCAAACTGCCATATCTCGCGAACGGATTGACCAATCCGCATGATTTCTGTTGCATCTGAAAGTAGAAACTCGCCCGATTACAACGGTATGCGCACTTTTCCCCTAGGCGGTTCTACTTATTCGTTTCGAGCATCAGAACTGCGAAAATTTTGAGTTTCTCAAGCGTTTCTTACCTCCAAACTGCCATATCTCGCGAACGGATTGACCGATCCGCAAAATTTCTGTTGCATCTGAAAGTAGAAACTCGCCCGATTACAACGGTATGCGCACTTTTCCCCTAGGCGGTTCTACTTATTCGTTTCGAGCATCAGAACTGCGAAAATTTTGAGTTTCTCAAGCGTTTCTTACCTCCAAACTGCCATATCTCGCGAACGGATTGACCAATCCGCAAAATTTCTGTTGCATCGGAAAGTAGAAACTCGCCCGATTACAACGGTATGCGTACTTTTCCCCTAGGCCGTTCCAGTTATTCGTTTCGAGCATCAGAACTGCGAAAATTTTGAGTTTCTCAAGCGTTTCTTACATCCAAACTGCCATATCTCGCGAACGGATTGACCAATCCGCATGATTTCTGTTGCATCTGAAAGTAGAAACTCGCCCGATTACAACGGTATGCGCACTTTTCCCCTAGGCGGTTCTACTTATTCGTTTCGAGCATCAGAACTGCGAAAATTTTGAGTTTCTCAAGCGTTTCTTACATCCAAACTGCCATATCTCGCGAACGGATAGACCAATCCGCAAAATTTCTGTTGCATCTGAAAGTAGAAACTCGCCCGATTACAACGGTATGTGTAGTTTTCCCCTAGGCCGTTCCAGTTATTCGTTTCGAGCATCAGAACTGCGAAAATTTTGAGTTTCTCAAGCGTTACTTACATCCAAACTGCCATATCTCGCGAACGGATTGACCGATTCGCAAAATTTCTGTTGCATCTGAAAGTAGAAACTCGCCCGATTACAACGGTATGCGCACTTTTCCCCTAGGCCGTTCTTGTTATTCGTTTCGAGCATCAGAACTGCGAAAATTTTGAGTTTCTCAAGCGTTTCTTACCTCCAAACAGCCATATCTCGCGAACGGATTGACCACTCCGCAAAATTTCTGTTGCTTCTGAAAGTAGAAACTCGCCCGATTACAACGGTATGCGCACTTTTCCCCTAGGCCGTTCTTGTTATTCGTTTCGAGCATCAGAACTGCGAAAATTTTGAGTTTCTCAAGCGTTTCTTACCTCCAAACTGCCATATCTCGCGAACGGATTGACCAATCCGCAAAATTTCTGTTGCTTCTGAAAGTAGAAACTCGCCCGATTACAAGGGTATGCGCACTTTTCCCCTAGGCCGTTCTTGTTATTCGTTTCGAGCATCAGAACTGCGAAAATTTTGAGTTTCTCAAGCGTTTCTTACATCGAAACGGCCATATCTCGCGAACGGATAGACCAATCCGCATGATTTCTGTTGCATCTGAAAGTAGAAACTCGCCCGATTACAACGGTAAGCGTACTTCTCCCCTAGTCCGTTGTAGTCATTCGTTTCGAGCATCAGAGCTGCGAAAATTTTGAGTTTCTCAAGCGTTTCTTATCTCCAAACTGCCATATCTCGCGAACGGATTGACCGATCCGCAAAATTTCTGTTGCATCTGAAAGTAGAAACTCGCCCGATTACAACGGTATGCGTACTTTTCCCCTAGGCCGTTCTAGTTATTCGTTTGGAGCATCAGAAATGCGCAAATTTTGAGTTTCTCAAGTGTTTCTTACCTCCAAACTGCCATATCTCGCGAACGGATTGACCGATCCGCAAAATTTCTGTTGCATCTGAAAGTAGAAACTCGCCCGATTACAACGGTATGCGTACTTTTCCCCTAGGCCGTTCCAGTTATTCGTTTCGAGCATCAGAACTGCGAAAATTTTGAGTTTCTCAAGCGTTTCTTACATCCAAACTGCCATATCTCGCGAACGGATTGACCAATCCGCATGATTTCTGTTGCATCTGAAAGTAGAAACTCGCCCGATTACAACGGTATGCGCACTTTTCCCCTACGCGGTTCTACTTATTCGTTTCGAGCATCAGAACTGCGAAAATTTTGAGTTTCTCAAGCGTTTCTTACATCCAAACTGCCATATCTCGCGAACGGATAGACCAATCCGCAAAAATTCTGTTGCATCTGAAAGTAGAAACCCGCCCGATTACAACGGTATGCGTAATTTTCCCCTAGGCCGTTCTAGTTATTCGTTTCGAGCATCAGAACGGCGAAAATTTTGAGTTTCTCAAGCGTTTCTTACCTCCAAACTGCCATATCTCGCGAACGGATTGACCAATCCGCATGATTTCTGTTGCATCTGAAAGTAGAGACTCGCCCGATTACAACGGTATGTGTAGTTTTCCCCTAGGCCGTTCCAGTTATTCGTTTCGAGCATCAGAACTGCGAAAATTTTGAGTTTCTCAAGCGTTACTTACATCCAAACTGCCATATCTCGCGAACGGATTGACCGATCCGCAAAATTTCTGTTGCATCTGAAAGTAGAAACTCGCCCGATTACAACGGTAAGCGTACTTCTCCCCTAGGCCGTTGTAGTCATTCGTTTCGAGCATCAGAGCTGCGAAAATTTTGAGTTTCTCAAGCGTTTCTTATCTCCACACTGCCATATCTCGCGAACGGATTGACCAATCCGCAAAATTTCTGTTGCATCTGAAAGTAGAAACTCGCCCGATTACAACGGTATGCGCACTTTTCCCCTAGGCGGTTCTACTTATTCGTTTCGAGCATCAGAACTGCGAAAATTTTGAGTTTCTCAAGCGTTTCTTACCTCCAAACTGCCATATCTCGCGAACGGATTGACCAATCCGCAAAATTTCTGTTGCATCTGAAAGTAGAAACTCGCCCGATTACAACGGTATGCGCACTTTTCCCCTAGGCGGTTCTACTTATTCGTTTCGAGCATCAGAACTGCGAAAATTTTGAGTTTCTCAAGCGTTTCTTACCTCCAAACTGCCATATCTCGCGAACGGATTGACCAATCCGCAAAATTTCTGTTGCATCTGAAAGTAGAAACTCGCCCGATTACAACGGTATGCGTACTTTTCCCCTAGGCCGTTCTAGTTATTCGTTTCGAGCATCAGAACTGAGCAAATTTTGAGTTTCTCAAGCGTTTCTTACCTCCAAACAGCCATATCTCGCGAACGGATTGACCAATCCGCAAAATTTCTGTTGCTTCTGAAAGTAGAAACTCGCCCGATTACAACGGTATGCGCACTTTTCCCCTAGGCCGTTCTTGTTATTCGTTTCGAGCATCAGAACTGCGAAAATTTTGAGTTTCTCAAGCGTTACTTACATCCAAACTGCCATATCTCGCGAACGGATTGACCGATTCGCAAAATTTCTGTTGCATCTGAAAGTAGAAACTCGCCCGATTACAACGGTATGCGCACTTTTCCCCTAGGCCGTTCTTGTTATTCGTTTCGAGCATCAGAACTGCGAAAATTTTGAGTTTCTCAAGCGTTTCTTACCTCCAAACAGCCATATCTCGCGAACGGATTGACCACTCCGCAAAATTTCTGTTGCTTCTGAAAGTAGAAACTCGCCCGATTACAACGGTATGCGCACTTTTCCCCTAGGCCGTTCTTGTTATTCGTTTCGAGCATCAGAACTGCGAAAATTTTGAGTTTCTCAAGCGTTTCTTACCTCCAAACTGCCATATCTCGCGAACGGATTGACCAATCCGCAAAATTTCTGTTGCTTCTGAAAGTAGAAACTCGCCCGATTACAAGGGTATGCGCACTTTTCCCCTAGGCCGTTCTTGTTATTCGTTTCGAGCATCAGAACTGCGAAAATTTTGAGTTTCTCAAGCGTTTCTTACATCGAAACGGCCATATCTCGCGAACGGATAGACCAATCCGCATGATTTCTGTTGCATCTGAAAGTAGAAACTCGCCCGATTACAACGGTAAGCGTACTTCTCCCCTAGTCCGTTGTAGTCATTCGTTTCGAGCATCAGAGCTGCGAAAATTTTGAGTTTCTCAAGCGTTTCTTATCTCCAAACTGCCATATCTCGCGAACGGATTGACCGATCCGCAAAATTTCTGTTGCATCTGAAAGTAGAAACTCGCCCGATTACAACGGTATGCGTACTTTTCCCCTAGGCCGTTCTAGTTATTCGTTTGGAGCATCAGAAATGCGCAAATTTTGAGTTTCTCAAGTGTTTCTTACCTCCAAACTGCCATATCTCGCGAACGGATTGACCGATCCGCAAAATTTCTGTTGCATCTGAAAGTAGAAACTCGCCCGATTACAACGGTATGCGTACTTTTCCCCTAGGCCGTTCCAGTTATTCGTTTCGAGCATCAGAACTGCGAAAATTTTGAGTTTCTCAAGCGTTTCTTACATCCAAACTGCCATATCTCGCGAACGGATTGACCAATCCGCATGATTTCTGTTGCATCTGAAAGTAGAAACTCGCCCGATTACAACGGTATGCGCACTTTTCCCCTAGGCGGTTCTACTTATTCGTTTCGAGCATCAGAACTGCGAAAATTTTGAGTTTCTCAAGCGTTTCTTACATCCAAACTGCCATATCTCGCGAACGGATAGACCAATCCGCAAAAATTCTGTTGCATCTGAAAGTAGAAACCCGCCCGATTACAACGGTATGCGTAATTTTCCCCTAGGCCGTTCTAGTTATTCGTTTCGAGCATCAGAACGGCGAAAATTTTGAGTTTCTCAAGCGTTTCTTACCTCCAAACTGCCATATCTCGCGAACGGATTGACCAATCCGCATGATTTCTGTTGCATCTGAAAGTAGAGACTCGCCCGATTACAACGGTATGTGTAGTTTTCCCCTAGGCCGTTCCAGTTATTCGTTTCGAGCATCAGAACTGCGAAAATTTTGAGTTTCTCAAGCGTTACTTACATCCAAACTGCCATATCTCGCGAACGGATTGACCGATCCGCAAAATTTCTGTTGCATCTGAAAGTAGAAACTCGCCCGATTACAACGGTATGCGCACTTTTCCCCTAGGCGGTTCTACTTATTCGTTTCGAGCATCAGAACTGCGAAAATTTTGAGTTTCTCAAGCGTTTCTTACCTCCAAACTGCCATATCTCGCGAACGGATTGACCAATCCGCAAAATTTCTGTTGCATCTGAAAGTAGAAACTCGCCCGATTACAACGGTATGCGTACTTTTCCCCTAGGCCGTTCTAGTTATTCGTTTCGAGCATCAGAACTGAGCAAATTTTGAGTTTCTCAAGCGTTTCTTACCTCCAAACAGCCATATCTCGCGAACGGATTGACCAATCCGCAAAATTTCTGTTGCTTCTGAAAGTAGAAACTCGCCCGATTACAACGGTATGCGCACTTTTCCCCTAGGCCGTTCTACTTATTCGTTTCGAGCATCAGAACTGCGAAAATTTTGAGTTTCTCAAGCGTTTCTTACCTCCAAACTGCCATATCTCGCGAACGGATTGACCAATCCGCAAAATTTCTGTTGCATCTGAAAGTAGAAACTCGCCCGATTACAACGGTATGCGCACTTTTCCCCTAGGCGGTTCTACTTATTCGTTTCGAGCATCAGAACTGCGAAAATTTTGAGTTTCTCAAGCGTTTCTTACCTCCAAACTGCCATATCTCGCGAACGGATTGACCAATCCGCAAAATTTCTGTTGCATCTGAAAGTAGAAACTCGCCCGATTACAACGGTATGCGTACTTTTCCCCTAGGCCGTTCTAGTTATTCGTTTCGAGCATCAGAACTGAGCAAATTTTGAGTTTCTCAAGCGTTTCTTACCTCCAAACAGCCATATCTCGCGAACGGATTGACCAATCCGCAAAATTTCTGTTGCTTCTGAAAGTAGAAACTCGCCCGATTACAACGGTATGCGCACTTTTCCCCTAGGCCGTTCTTGTTATTCGTTTCGAGCATCAGAACTGCGAAAATTTTGAGTTTCTCAAGCGTTTCTTACCTCCAAACTGCCATATCTCGCGAACGGATTGACCGATCCGCAAAATTTCTGTTGCATCTGAAAGTAGAAACTCGCCCGATTACAACGGTATGCGCACTTTTCCCCTAGGCGGTTCTACTTATTCGTTTCGAGCATCAGAACTGCGAAAATTTTGAGTTTCTCAAGCGTTTCTTACCTCCAAACTGCCATATCTCGCGAACGGATTGACCAATCCGCAAAATTTCTGTTGCATCTGAAAGTAGAAACTCGCCCGATTACAACGGTATGCGTACTTTTCCCCTAGGCCGTTCCAGTTATTCGTTTCGAGCATCAGAACTGCGAAAATTTTGAGTTTCTCAAGCGTTTCTTACATCCAAACTGCCATATCTCGCGAACGGATTGACCAATCCGCATGATTTCTGTTGCATCTGAAAGTAGAAACTCGCCCGATTACAACGGTATGCGCACTTTTCCCCTAGGCGGTTCTACTTATTCGTTTCGAGCATCAGAACTGCGAAAATTTTGAGTTTCTCAAGCGTTTCTTACATCCAAACTGCCATATCTCGCGAACGGATAGACCAATCCGCAAAATTTCTGTTGCATCTGAAAGTAGAAACTCGCCCGACTACAACGGTATGTGTAGTTTTCCCCTAGGCCGTTCCAGTTATTCGTTTCGAGCATCAGAACTGCGAAAATTTTGAGTTTCTCAAGCGTTACTTACATCCAAACTGCCATATCTCGCGAACGGATTGACCGATTCGCAAAATTTCTGTTGCATCTGAAAGTAGAAACTCGCCCGATTACAACGGTATGCGCACTTTTCCCCTAGGCCGTTCTTGTTATTCGTTTCGAGCATCAGAACTGCGAAAATTTTGAGTTTCTCAAGCGTTTCTTACCTCCAAACAGCCATATCTCGCGAACGGATAGACCAATCCGCATGATTTCTGTTGCATCTGAAAGTAGAAACTCGCCCGATTACAACGGTAAGCGTACTTCTCCCCTAGGCCGTTGTAGTCATTCGTTTCGAGCATCAGAGCTGCGAAAATTTTGAGTTTCTCAAGCGTTTCTTATCTCCAAACTGCCATATCTCGCGAACGGATTGATCAATCCGCAAAATTTCTGTTTCACCTAAAAGTAGAAACTCGCCCGATTACAACGGTATGCGCACTTTTCCCCTAGGCCGTTCTAGTTATTCGTTTCAAGCATCAGAAGTGCGCAAATTTTGAGTTTCTCAAGCGTTTCTTACCTCCAAACTGCCATATCTCGCGAACGGATTGACCGATCCGCAAAATTTCTGTTGCATCTGAAAGTAGAAACTCGCCCGATTACAACGGTATGCGCACTTTTCCCCTAGGCGGTTCTACTTATTCGTTTCGAGCATCAGAACTGCGAAAATTTTGAGTTTCTCAAGCGTTTCTTACATCCAAACTGCCATATCTCGCGAACGGATAGACCAATCCGCAAAATTTCTGTTGCATCTGAAAGTAGAAACTCGCCCGATTACAACGGTATGCGTAATTTTCCCCTAGGCCGTTCTAGTTATTCGTTTCGAGCATCAGAACGGCGAAAATTTTGAGTTTCTCAAGCGTTTCTTACCTCCAAACTGCCATATCTCGTGAACGGATTGACCAATCCGCATGATTTCTGTTGCATCTGAAAGTAGAAACTCGCCCGATTACAACGGTAAGCGTACTTTTCCCCTAGGCCGTTCTAGTTATTCGTTTGGAGCATCAGAAATGCGCAAATTTTGAGTTTCTCAAGTGTTTCTTACCTCCAAACTGCCATATCTCGCGAACGGATTGACCGATCCGCAAAATTTCTGTTGCATGTGAAAGTAGAAACTCGTCCGATTACAACGGTATGCGCACTTTTCCCGTAGGCCGTTCTAGTTATTCGTTTCGAGCATCAGAACTGCGCAAATTTTGAGTTTCTCAAGCGTTTCTTACTTCCAAACTGCCATATCTCGCGAACGGATTGTCCAATCCGCAAAATTTCTGTTGCATCTGAAAGTAGAAACTCGCCCGATTACAACGATATGTGTAGTTTTCCCCTCGGCCGTTCTAGTTATTCGTTTCGAGCATCAGAACGGCGAAAATTTTGAGTTTCTCAAGCGTTTCTTACCTCCAAACTGCCATATCTCGCGAACGGATTGACCAATCCGCAAAATTTCTGTTGCATCTGAAAGTAGAAACTCGCCCGATTACAACGGTATGCGTACTTTTCCCCTAGGCCGTTCTAGTTATTCGTTTGGAGCATCAGAAATGCGCAAATTTTGAGTTTCTCAAGTGTTTCTTACCTCCAAACTGCCATATCTCGCGAACGGATTGACCGATCCGCAAAATTTCTGTTGCATGTGAAAGTAGAAACTCGTCCGATTACAACGGTATGCGCACTTTTCCCGTAGGCCGTTCTAGTTATTCGTTTCGAGCATCAGAACTGCGCAAATTTTGAGTTTCTCAAGCGTTTCTTACTTCCAAACTGCCATATCTCGCGAACGGATTGTCCAATCCGCAAAATTTCTGTTGCATCTGAAAGTAGAAACTCGCCCGATTACAACGATATGTGTAGTTTTCCCCTCGGCCGTTCTAGTTATTCGTTTCGAGCATCAGAACGGCGAAAATTTTGAGTTTCTCAAGCGTTTCTTACCTCCAAACTGCCATATCTCGCGAACGGATTGACCAATCCGCAAAATTTCTGTTGCATCTGAAAGTAGAAACTCGCCCGATTACAACGGTATGCGTACTTTTCCCCTAGGCCGTTCCAGTTATTCGTTTCGAGCATCAGAACTGCGAAAATTTTGAGTTTCTCAAGCGTTTCTTACATCCAAACTGCCATATCTCGCGAACGGATTGACCAATCCGCATGATTTCTGTTGCATCTGAAAGTAGAAACTCGCCCGATTACAACGGTATGCGCACTTTTCCCCTAGGCGGTTCTACTTATTCGTTTCGAGCATCAGAACTGCGAAAATTTTGAGTTTCTCAAGCGTTTCTTACATCCAAACTGCCATATCTCGCGAACGGATAGACCAATCCGCAAAAATTCTGTTGCATCTGAAAGTAGAAACTCGTCCGATTACAACGGTATGCGCACTTTTCCCGTAGGCCGTTCTAGTTATTCGTTTCGAGCATCAGAACTGCGCAAATTTTGAGTTTCTCAAGCGTTTCTTACTTCCAAACTGCCATATCTCGCGAACGGATTGTCCAATCCGCAAAATTTCTGTTGCATCTGAAAGTAGAAACTCGCCCGATTACAACGATATGTGTAGTTTTCCCCTCGGCCGTTCTAGTTATTCGTTTCGAGCATCAGAACGGCGAAAATTTTGAGTTTCTCAAGCGTTTCTTACCTCCAAACTGCCATATCTCGCGAACGGATTGACCAATCCGCAAAATTTCTGTTGCATCTGAAAGTAGAAACTCGCCCGATTACAACGGTATGCGTACTTTTCCCCTAGGCCGTTCCAGTTATTCGTTTCGAGCATCAGAACTGCGAAAATTTTGAGTTTCTCAAGCGTTTCTTACATCCAAACTGCCATATCTCGCGAACGGATTGACCAATCCGCATGATTTCTGTTGCATCTGAAAGTAGAAACTCGCCCGATTACAACGGTATGCGCACTTTTCCCCTAGGCGGTTCTACTTATTCGTTTCGAGCATCAGAACTGCGAAAATTTTGAGTTTCTCAAGCGTTTCTTACATCCAAACTGCCATATCTCGCGAACGGATAGACCAATCCGCAAAAATTCTGTTGCATCTGAAAGTAGAAACTCGCCCGATTACAACGGTATGCGTAATTTTCCCCTAGGCCGTTCTAGTTATTCGTTTCGAGCATCAGAACGGCGAAAATTTTGAGTTTCTCAAGCGTTTCTTACCTCCAAACTGCCATATCTCGCGAACGGATTGACCAATCCGCATGATTTCTGTTGCATCTGAAAGTAGAGACTCGCCCGATTACAACGGTATGTGTAGTTTTCCCCTAGGCCGTTCCAGTTATTCGTTTCGAGCATCAGAACTGCGAAAATTTTGAGTTTCTCAAGCGTTACTTACATCCAAACTGCCATATCTCGCGAACGGATTGACCGATCCGCAAAATTTCTGTTGCATCTGAAAGTAGAAACTCGCCCGATTACAACGGTAAGCGTACTTCTCCCCTAGGCCGTTGTAGTCATTCGTTTCGAGCATCAGAGCTGCGAAAATTTTGAGTTTCTCAAGCGTTTCTTATCTCCACACTGCCATATCTCGCGAACGGATTGACCAATCCGCAAAATTTCTGTTGCATCTGAAAGTAGAAACTCGCCCGATTACAACGGTATGCGTACTTTTCCCCTAGGCCGTTCTAGTTATTCGTTTCGAGCATCAGAACTGAGCAAATTTTGAGTTTCTCAAGCGTTTCTTACCTCCAAACAGCCATATCTCGCGAACGGATTGACCAATCCGCAAAATTTCTGTTGCTTCTGAAAGTAGAAACTCGCCCGATTACAACGGTATGCGCACTTTTCCCCTAGGCCGTTCTTGTTATTCGTTTCGAGCATCAGAACTGCGAAAATTTTGAGTTTCTCAAGCGTTTCTTACCTCCAAACTGCCATATCTCGCGAACGGATTGACCGATCCGCAAAATTTCTGTTGCATCTGAAAGTAGAAACTCGCCCGATTACAACGGTATGCGCACTTTTCCCCTAGGCGGTTCTACTTATTCGTTTCGAGCATCAGAACTGCGAAAATTTTGAGTTTCTCAAGCGTTTCTTACCTCCAAACTGCCATATCTCGCGAACGGATTGACCAATCCGCAAAATTTCTGTTGCATCTGAAAGTAGAAACTCGCCCGATTACAACGGTATGCGTACTTTTCCCCTAGGCCGTTCCAGTTATTCGTTTCGAGCATCAGAACTGCGAAAATTTTGAGTTTCTCAAGCGTTTCTTACATCCAAACTGCCATATCTCGCGAACGGATTGACCAATCCGCATGATTTCTGTTGCATCTGAAAGTAGAACCTCGCCCGATTACAACGGTATGCGCACTTTTCCCCTAGGCGGTTCTACTTATTCGTTTCGAGCATCAGAACTGCGAAAATTTTGAGTTTCTCAAGCGTTTCTTACATCCAAACTGCCATATCTCGCGAACGGATAGACCAATCCGCAAAATTTCTGTTGCATCTGAAAGTAGAAACTCGCCCGATTACAACGGTATGTGTAGTTTTCCCCTAGGCCGTTCCAGTTATTCGTTTCGAGCATCAGAACTGCGAAAATTTTGAGTTTCTCAAGCGTTACTTACATCCAAACTGCCATATCTCGCGAACGGATTGACCGATTCGCAAAATTTCTGTTGCATCTGAAAGTAGAAACTCGCCCGATTACAACGGTATGCGCACTCTCCCCTAGGCCGTTCTAGTTATTCGTTTCGAGCATCAGAACTGCGCAAATTTTGAGTTCCTCAAGCGTTTCTGACTTCCAAACTGCCATATCTCGCGAACGGATTGACCAGTCCGCAAAATTTCTGTTGCATCTGAAAGTAGAAACTCGCCCGATTACAACGGTATGCGTAATTTTCCCCTAGGCCGTTCTAGTTATTCGTTTCGAGCATCAGAACGGCGAAAATTTTGAGTTTCTCAAGCGTTTCTTACCTCCAAACTGCCATATCTCGCGAACGGATTGACCAATCCGCATGATTTCTGTTGCATCTGAAAGTAGAAACTCGCCCGATTACAACGGTATGCGCACTTTTCCCCTAGGCCGTTCTTGTTATTCGTTTCGAGCATCAGAACTGCGAAAATTTTGAGTTTCTCAAGCGTTTCTTACCTCCAAACAGCCATATCTCGCGAACGGATTGACCACTCCGCAAAATTTCTGTTGCTTCTGAAAGTAGAAACTCGCCCGATTACAACGGTATGCGCACTTTTCCCCTAGGCCGTTCTTGTTATTCGTTTCGAGCATCAGAACTGCGAAAATTTTGAGTTTCTCAAGCGTTTCTTACCTCCAAACTGCCATATCTCGCGAACGGATTGACCAATCCGCAAAATTTCTGTTGCTTCTGAAAGTAGAAACTCGCCCGATTACAAGGGTATGCGCACTTTTCCCCTAGGCCGTTCTTGTTATTCGTTTCGAGCATCAGAACTGCGAAAATTTTGAGTTTCTCAAGCGTTTCTTACATCGAAACGGCCATATCTCGCGAACGGATAGACCAATCCGCATGATTTCTGTTGCATCTGAAAGTAGAAACTCGCCCGATTACAACGGTAAGCGTACTTCTCCCCTAGGCCGTTGTAGTCATTCGTTTCGAGCATCAGAGCTGCGAAAATTTTGAGTTTCTCAAGCGTTTCTTATCTCCAAACTGCCATATCTCGCGAACGGATTGATCAATCCGCAAAATTTCTGTTTCACCTAAAAGTAGAAACTCGCCCGATTACAACGGTATGCGCACTTTTCCCCTAGGCCGTTCTAGTTATTCGTTTCAAGCATCAGAAATGCGCAAATTTTGAGTTTCTCAAGCGTTTCTTACCTCCAAACTGCCATATCTCGCGAACGGATTGACCGATCCCCAAAATTTCTGTTGCATCTGAAAGTAGAAACTCGCCCGATTACAACGGTATGCGCACTTTTCCCCTAGGCGGTTCTACTTATTCGTTTCGAGCATCAGAACTGCGAAAATTTTGAGTTTCTCAAGCGTTTCTTACCTCCAAACTGCCATATCTCGCGAACGGATTGACCAATCCGCAAAATTTCTGTTGCATCTGAAAGTAGAAACTCGCCCGATTACAACGGTATGCGTACTTTTCCCCTAGGCCGTTCCAGTTATTCGTTTCGAGCATCAGAACTGCGAAAATTTTGAGTTTCTCAAGCGTTTCTTACATCCAAACTGCCATATCTCGCGAACGGATTGACCAATCCGCATGATTTCTGTTGCATCTGAAAGTAGAAACTCGCCCGATTACAACGGTATGCGCACTTTTCCCCTAGGCGGTTCTACTTATTCGTTTCGAGCATCAGAACTGCGAAAATTTTGAGTTTCTCAAGCGTTTCTTACATCCAAACTGCCATATCTCGCGAACGGATAGACCAATCCGCAAAATTTCTGTTGCATCTGAAAGTAGAAACTCGCCCGATTACAACGGTATGCGTAATTTTCCCCTAGGCCGTTCTAGTTATTCGTTTCGAGCATCAGAACGGCGAAAATTTTGAGTTTCTCAAGCGTTTCTTACCTCCAAACTGCCATATCTCGCGAACGGATTGACCAATCCGCATGATTTCTGTTGCATCTGAAAGTAGAAACTCGCCCGATTACAACTGTATGCGCACTTTTCCCCTAGTACGTTCTAGTTATTCGTTTCGAGCATCAGAACTGCGCAAATTTTGAGTTTCTCAAGTGTTTCTTACCTCCAAACTGCCATATCTCGCGAACGGATTGACCGATCCGCAAAATTTCTGTTGCATCTGAAAGTAGAAACTCGCCCGATTACAACGGTATGCGCACTTTTCCCCTAGGCGGTTCTACTTATTCGTTTCGAGCATCAGAACTGCGAAAATTTTGAGTTTCTCAAGCGTTTCTTATCTCCAAACTGCCATATCTCGCGAACGGATTAACCAATCCGCAAAATTTCTGTTGCATCTGAAAGTAGAAACTCGCCCGATTACAACGGTATGCGTACTTTTCCCCTAGGCCGTTCTAGTTGTTCGTTTCGAGCATCAGAACTGAGCAAATTTTGAGTTTCTCAAGCGTTTCTTACCTCCAAACTGCCATATCTCGCGAACGGATAGACCAATCCGCATGATTTCTGTTGCATCTGAAAGTAGAAACTCGCCCGATTACAACGGTAAGCGTACTTCTCCCCTAGGCCGTTGTAGTCATTCGTTTCGAGCATCAGAGCTGCGAAAATTTTGAGTTTCTCAAGCGTTTCTTACATCCAAACTGCCATATCTCGCGAACGGATTGACCGATCCGCAAAATTTCTGTTGCATCTGAAAGTAGAAACTCGCCCGATTACAACGGTATGCGTACTTTTCCCCTAGGCCGTTCTAGTTATTCGTTTGGAGCATCAGAAATGCGCAAATTTTGAGTTTCTCAAGTGTTTCTTACCTCCAAACTGCCATATCTCGCGAACGGATTGACCGATCCGCAAAATTTCTGTTGCATCTGAAAGTAGAAACTCGCCCGATTACAACGGTATGCGCACTTTTCCCCTAGGCCGTTCTAGTTATTCGTTTCGAGCATCAGAACTGCGCAAATTTTGAGTTTCTCAAGCGTTTCTTACTTCCAAACTGCCATATCTCGCGAACGGATTGTCCAATCCGCAAAATTTCTGTTGCATCTGAAAGTAGAAACTCGCCCGATTACAACGGTATGTGTAGTTTTCCCCTAGGCCGTTCCAGTTATTCGTTTCGAGCATCAGAACTGCGAAAATTTTGAGTTTCTCAAGCATTTCTTACATCCAAACTGCCATATCTCGCGAACGGATTGACCGATCCGCAAAATTTCTGTTGCATCTGAAAGCAGAGACTCGCCCGATTACAACGGTATGTGTAGTTTTCCCCTAGGCCGTTCCAGTTATTCGTTTCGAGCATCAGAACTGCGAAAATTTTGAATTTCTCAAGCGTTTCTTACATCCAAACTGCCATATCTCGCGAACGGATTGACCGATCCGCAAAATTTCTGTTGCATCTGAAAGTAGAAACTCGCCCGATTACAACGGTATGCGTACTTTTCCCCTAGGCCGTTCTAGTTATTCGTTTGGAGCATCAGAAATGCGCAAATTTTGAGTTTCTCAAGTGTTTCTTACCTCCAAACTGCCATATCTCGCGAACGGATTGACCGATCCGCAAAATTTCTGTTGCATCTGAAAGTAGAAACTCGCTCGATTACAACGGTATGCGCACTTTTCCCCTAGGCCGTTCTAGTTATTCGTTTCGAGCATCAGAACTGCGCAAATTTTGAGTTTCTCAAGTGTTTCTTACCTCCAAACTGCCATATCTCGCGAACGGATTGACCGATCCGCAAAATTTCTGTTGCATCTGAAAGTAGAAACTCGCCCGATTACAACGGTATGCGCACTTTTCCCCTAGTACGTTCTAGTTATTCGTTTCGAGCATCAGAACTGCGCAAATTTTGAGTTTCTCAAGTGTTTCTTACCTCCAAACTGCCATATCTCGCGAACGGATTGACCGATCCGCAAAATTTCTGTTGCATCTGAAAGTAGAAACTCGCCCGATTACAACGGTATGCGCACTTTTCCCCTAGGCGGTTCTACTTATTCGTTTCGAGCATCAGAACTGCGAAAATTTTGAGTTTCTCAAGCGTTTCTTATCTCCAAACTGCCATATCTCGCGAACGGATTAACCAATCCGCAAAATTTCTGTTGCATCTGAAAGTAGAAACTCGCCCGATTACAACGGTATGCGTACTTTTCCCCTAGGCCGTTCTAGTTATTCGTTTCGAGCATCAGAACTGAGCAAATTTTGAGTTTCTCAAGCGTTTCTTACCTCCAAACTGCCATATCTCGCGAACGGATAGACCAATCCGCATGATTTCTGTTGCATCTGAAAGTAGAAACTCGCCCGATTACAACGGTAAGCGTACTTCTCCCCTAGGCCGTTGTAGTCATTCGTTTCGAGCATCAGAGCTGCGAAAATTTTGAGTTTCTCAAGCGTTTCTTACATCCAAACTGCCATATCTCGCGAACGGATTGACCGATCCGCAAAATTTCTGTTGCATCTGAAAGTAGAAACTCGCCCGATTACAACGGTATGCGTACTTTTCCCCTAGGCCGTTCTAGTTATTCGTTTGGAGCATCAGAAATGCGCAAATTTTGAGTTTCTCAAGTGTTTCTTACCTCCAAACTGCCATATCTCGCGAACGGATTGACCGATCCGCAAAATTTCTGTTGCATCTGAAAGTAGAAACTCGCCCGATTACAACGGTATGCGCACTTTTCCCCTAGGCCGTTCTAGTTATTCGTTTCGAGCATCAGAACTGCGCAAATTTTGAGTTTCTCAAGCGTTTCTTACTTCCAAACTGCCATATCTCGCGAACGGATTGTCCAATCCGCAAAATTTCTGTTGCATCTGAAAGTAGAAACTCGCCCGATTACAACGGTATGTGTAGTTTTCCCCTAGGCCGTTCCAGTTATTCGTTTCGAGCATCAGAACTGCAAAAATTTTGAGTTTCTCAAGCATTTCTTACATCCAAACTGCCATATCTCGCGAACGGATTGACCGATCCGCAAAATTTCTGTTGCATCTGAAAGCAGAGACTCGCCCGATTACAACGGTATGTGTAGTTTTCCCCTAGGCCGTTCCAGTTATTCGTTTCGAGCATCAGAACTGCGAAAATTTTGAATTTCTCAAGCGTTTCTTACATCCAAACTGCCATATCTCGCGAACGGATTGACCGATCCGCAAAATTTCTGTTGCATCTGAAAGTAGAAACTCGCCCGATTACAACGGTATGCGTACTTTTCCCCTAGGCCGTTCTAGTTATTCGTTTGGAGCATCAGAAATGCGCAAATTTTGAGTTTCTCAAGTGTTTCTTACCTCCAAACTGCCATATCTCGCGAACGGATTGACCGATCCGCAAAATTTCTGTTGCATCTGAAAGTAGAAACTCGCCCGATTACAACGGTATGCGCACTTTTCCCCTAGGCCGTTCTAGTTATTCGTTTCGAGCATCAGAACTGCGCAAATTTTGAGTTTCTCAAGTGTTTCTTACCTCCAAACTGCCATATCTCGCGAACGGATTGACCGATCCGCAAAATTTCTGTTGCATCTGAAAGTAGAAACTCGCCCGATTACAACGGTATGCGCACTTTTCCCCTAGTACGTTCTAGTTATTCGTTTCGAGCATCAGAACTGCGCAAATTTTGAGTTTCTCAAGTGTTTCTTACCTCCAAACTGCCATATCTCGCGAACGGATTGACCGATCCGCAAAATTTCTGTTGCATCTGAAAGTAGAAACTCGCCCGATTACAACGGTATGCGCACTTTTCCCCTAGGCGGTTCTACTTATTCGTTTCGAGCTTCAGAACTGCGAAAATTTTGAGTTTCTCAAGCGTTTCTTATCTCCAAACTGCCATATCTCGCGAACGGATTAACCAATCCGCAAAATTTCTGTTGCATCTGAAAGTAGAAACTCGCCCGATTACAACGGTATGCGTACTTTTCCCCTAGGCCGTTCTAGTTATTCGTTTCGAGCATCAGAACTGAGCAAATTTTGAGTTTCTCAAGCGTTTCTTACCTCCAAACTGCCATATCTCGCGAACGGATAGACCAATCCGCATGATTTCTGTTGCATCTGAAAGTAGAAACTCGCCCGATTACAACGGTAAGCGTACTTCTCCCCTAGGCCGTTGTAGTCATTCGTTTCGAGCATCAGAGCTGCGAAAATTTTGAGTTTCTCAAGCGTTTCTTACATCCAAACTGCCATATCTCGCGAACGGATTGACCGATCCGCAAAATTTCTGTTGCATCTGAAAGTAGAAACTCGCCCGATTACAACGGTATGCGTACTTTTCCCCTAGGCCGTTCTAGTTATTCGTTTGGAGCATCAGAAATGCGCAAATTTTGAGTTTCTCAAGTGTTTCTTACCTCCAAACTGCCATATCTCGCGAACGGATTGACCGATCCGCAAAATTTCTGTTGCATCTGAAAGTAGAAACTCGCCCGATTACAACGGTATGCGCACTTTTCCCCTAGGCCGTTCTAGTTATTCGTTTCGAGCATCAGAACTGCGCAAATTTTGAGTTTCTCAAGCGTTTCTTACTTCCAAACTGCCATATCTCGCGAACGGATTGTCCAATCCGCAAAATTTCTGTTGCATCTGAAAGTAGAAACTCGCCCGATTACAACGGTATGTGTAGTTTTCCCCTAGGCCGTTCCAGTTATTCGTTTCGAGCATCAGAACTGCGAAAATTTTGAGTTTCTCAAGCATTTCTTACATCCAAACTGCCATATCTCGCGAACGGATTGACCGATCCGCAAAATTTCTGTTGCATCTGAAAGCAGAGACTCGCCCGATTACAACGGTATGTGTAGTTTTCCCCTAGGCCGTTCCAGTTATTCGTTTCGAGCATCAGAACTGCGAAAATTTTGAATTTCTCAAGCGTTTCTTACATCCAAACTGCCATATCTCGCGAACGGATTGACCGATCCGCAAAACTTCTGTTGCATCTGAAAGTAGAAACTCGCCCGATTACAACGGTATGCGTACTTTTCCCCTAGGCCGTTCTAGTTATTCGTTTGGAGCATCAGAAATGCGCAAATTTTGAGTTTCTCAAGTGTTTCTTACCTCCAAACTGCCATATCTCGCGAACGGATTGACCGATCCGCAAAATTTCTGTTGCATCTGAAAGTAGAAACTCGCCCGATTACAACGGTATGCGCACTTTTCCCCTAGGCCGTTCTAGTTATTCGTTTCGAGCATCAGAACTGCGCAAATTTTGAGTTTCTCAAGCGTTTCTTACTTCCAAACTGCCATATCTCGCGAACGGATTGTCCAATCCGCAAAATTTCTGTTGCATCTGAAAGTAGAAACTCGCCCGATTACAACGATATGTGTAGTTTTCCCCTCGGCCGTTCCAGTTATTCGTTTCGAGCATCAGAACTGCGAAAATTTTGAGTTTCTCAAGCGTTTCTTACCTCCAAACTGCCATATCTCGCGAACCGATTGACCAATCCGCAAAATTTCTGTTGCATCTGAAAGTAGAGACTCGCCCGATTACAACGGTATGTGTAGTTTTCCCCTAGGCCGTTCCAGTTATTCGTTTCGAGCATCAGAACTGCGAAAATTTTGAGTTTCTCAAGCGTTTCATACATCCAAACTGCCATATCTCGCGAACGGATTGACCAATCCGCATGATTTCTGTTGCATCTGAAAGTAGAAACTCGCCCGATTACAACGGTATGCGCACTTTTCCCCTAGGCGGTTCTACTTATTCGTTTCGAGCATCAGAACTGCGAAAATTTTGAGTTTCTCAAGCGTTTCTTACATCCAAACTGCCATATCTCGCGAACGGATAGACCAATCCGCAAAATTTCTGTTGCATCTGAAAGTAGAAACTCGCCCGATTACAACGGTATGTGTAGTTTTCCCCTAGGCCGTACCAGTTATTCGTTTCGAGCATCAGAACTGCGAAAATTTTGAGTTTCTCAAGCGTTACTTACATCCAAACTGCCATATCTCGCGAACGGATTGACCGATTCGCAAAATTTCTGTTGCATCTGAAAGTAGAAACTCGCCCGATTACAACGGTATGCGCACTCTCCCCTAGGCCGTTCTAGTTATTCGTTTCGAGCATCAGAACTGCGCAAATTTTGAGTTTCTCAAGCGTTTCTGACTTCCAAACTGCCTTATCTCGCGAACGGATTGACCAGTCCGCAAAATTTCTGTTGCATCTGAAAGTAGAGACTCGCCCGATTACAACGGTATGTGTAGTTTTCCCCTAGGCCGTTCCAGTTATTCGTTTCGAGCATCAGAACTGCGAAAATTTTGAGTTTCTCAAGCGTTTCATACATCCAAACTGCCATATCTCGCGAACGGATTGACCAATCCGCATGATTTCTGTTGCATCTGAAAGTAGAAACTCGCCCGATTACAACGGTATGCGCACTTTTCCCCTAGGCGGTTCTGCTTATTCGTTTCGAGCATCAGAACTGCGAAAATTTTGAGTTTCTCAAGCGTTTCTTACATCCAAACTGCCATATCTCGCGAACGGATAGACCAATCCGCAAAATTTCTGTTGCATCTGAAAGTAGAAACTCGCCCGATTACAACGGTATGTGTAGTTTTCCCCTAGGCCGTTCCAGTTATTCGTTTCGAGCATCAGAACTGCGAAAATTTTGAGTTTCTCAAGCGTTACTTACATCCAAACTGCCATATCTCGCGAACGGATTGACCGATTCGCAAAATTTCTGTTGCATCTGAAAGTAGAAACTCGCCCGATTACAACGGTATGCGCACTCTCCCCTAGGCCGTTCTAGTTATTCGTTTCGAGCATCAGAACTGCGCAAATTTTGAGTTTCTCAAGCGTTTCTGACTTCCAAACTGCCTTATCTCGCGAACGGATTGACCAGTCCGCAAAATTTCTGTTGCATCTGAAAGTAGAAACTCGCCCGATTACAACGGTATGCGTACTTTTCCCCTAGGCCGTTCTAGTTATTCGTTTCGAGCATCAGAACGGCGAAAATTTTGAGTTTCTCAAGCGTTTCTTACCTCCAAACTGCCATATCTCGCGAACGGATTGACCAATCCGCAAAATTTCTGTTGCATCTGAAAGTAGAAACTCGCCCGATTACAACGGTATGCGTACTTTTCCCCTAGGCCGTTCCAGTTATTCGTTTCGAGCATCAGAACTGCGAAAATTTTGAGTTTCTCAAGTGTTTCTTACCTCCAAACTGCCATATCTCGCGAACGGATTGACCGATCCGCAAAATTTCTGTTGCATCTGAAAGTAGAAACTCGCCCGATTACAACGGTATGCGCACTTTTCCCCTAGTACGTTCTAGTTATTCGTTTCGAGCATCAGAACTGCGCAAATTTTGAGTTTCTCAAGTGTTTCTTACCTCCAAACTGCCATATCTCGCGAACGGATTGACCGATCCGCAAAATTTCTGTTGCATCTGAAAGTAGAAACTCGCCCGATTACAACGGTATGCGCACTTTTCCCCTAGGCGGTTCTACTTATTCGTTTCGAGCATCAGAACTGCGAAAATTTTGAGTTTCTCAAGCGTTTCTTATCTCCAAACTGCCATATCTCGCGACCGGATTAACCAATCCGCAAAATTTCTGTTGCATCTGAAAGTAGAAACTCGCCCGATTACAACGGTATGCGTACTTTTCCCCTAGGCCGTTCTAGTTATTCGTTTCGAGCATCAGAACTGAGCAAATTTTGAGTTTCTCAAGCGTTTCTTACCTCCAAACTGCCATATCTCGCGAACGGATAGACCAATCCGCATGATTTCTGTTGCATCTGAAAGTAGAAACTCGCCCGATTACAACGGTAAGCGTACTTCTCCCCTAGGCCGTTGTAGTCATTCGTTTCGAGCATCAGAGCTGCGAAAATTTTGAGTTTCTCAAGCGTTTCTTACATCCAAACTGCCATATCTCGCGAACGGATTGACCGATCCGCAAAATTTCTGTTGCATCTGAAAGTAGAAACTCGCCCGATTACAACGGTATGCGTACTTTTCCCCTAGGCCGTTCTAGTTATTCGTTTGGAGCATCAGAAATGCGCAAATTTTGAGTTTCTCAAGTGTTTCTTACCTCCAAACTGCCATATCTCGCGAACGGATTGACCGATCCGCAAAATTTCTGTTGCATCTGAAAGTAGAAACTCGCCCGATTACAACGGTATGCGCACTTTTCCCCTAGGCCGTTCTAGTTATTCGTTTCGAGCATCAGAACTGCGCAAATTTTGAGTTTCTCAAGCGTTTCTTACATCCAAACTGCCATATCTCGCGAACGGATTGTCCAATCCGCAAAATTTCTGTTGCATCTGAAAGTAGAAACTCGCCCGATTACAACGGTGTGTGTAGTTTTCCCCTAGGCCGTTCCAGTTATTCGTTTCGAGCATCAGAACTGCGAAAATTTTGAGTTTCTCAAGCATTTCTTACATCCAAACTGCCATATCTCGCGAACGGATTGACCGATCCGCAAAATTTCTGTTGCATCTGAAAGCAGAGACTCGCCCGATTACAACGGTATGTGTAGTTTTCCCCTAGGCCGTTCCAGTTATTCGTTTCGAGCATCAGAACTGCGAAAATTTTGAATTTCTCAAGCGTTTCTTACATCCAAACTGCCATATCTCGCGAACGGATTGACCGATCCGCAAAATTTCTGTTGCATCTGAAAGTAGAAACTCGCCCGATTACAACGGTATGCGTTCTTTTCCCCTAGGCCGTTCTAGTTATTCGTTTGGAGCATCAGAAATGCGCAAATTTTGAGTTTCTCAAGTGTTTCTTACCTCCAAACTGCCATATCTCGCGAACGGATTGACCGATCCGCAAAATTTCTGTTGCATCTGAAAGTAGAAACTCGCCCGATTACAACGGTATGCGCACTTTTCCCCTAGGCCGTTCTAGTTATTCGTTTCGAGCATCAGAACTGCGCAAATTTTGAGTTTCTCAAGCGTTTCTTACTTCCAAACTGCCATATCTCGCGAACGGATTGTCCAATCCGCAAAATTTCTGTTGAATCTGAAAGTAGAAACTCGCCCGATTACAACGATATGTGTAGTTTTCCCCTCGGCCGTTCCAGTTATTCGTTTCGAGCATCAGAACTGCGAAAATTTTGAGTTTCTCAAGCGTTTCTTACCTCCAAACTGCCATATCTCGCGAACCGATTGACCAATCCGCAAAATTTCTGTTGCATCTGAAAGTAGAGACTCGCCCGATTACAACGGTATGTGTAGTTTTCCCCTAGGCCGTTCCAGTTATTCGTTTCGAGCATCAGAACTGCGAAAATTTTGAGTTTCTCAAGCGTTTCATACATCCAAACTGCCATATCTCGCGAACGGATTGACCAATCCGCATGATTTCTGTTGCATCTGAAAGTAGAAACTCGCCCGATTACAACGGTATGCGCACTTTTCCCCTAGGCGGTTCTACTTATTCGTTTCGAGCATCAGAACTGCGAAAATTTTGAGTTTCTCAAGCGTTTCTTACATCCAAACTGCCATATCTCGCGAACGGATAGACCAATCCGCAAAATTTCTGTTGCATCTGAAAGTAGAAACTCGCCCGATTACAACGGTATGTGTAGTTTTCCCCTAGGCCGTTCCAGTTATTCGTTTCGAGCATCAGAACTGCGAAAATTTTGAGTTTCTCAAGCGTTACTTACATCCAAACTGCCATATCTCGCGAACGGATTGACCGATTCGCAAAATTTCTGTTGCATCTGAAAGTAGAAACTCGCCCGATTACAACGGTATGCGCACTCTCCCCTAGGCCGTTCTAGTTATTCGTTTCGAGCATCAGAACTGCGCAAATTTTGAGTTTCTCAAGCGTTTCTGACTTCCAAACTGCCATATCTCGCGAACGGATTGACCAGTCCGCAAAATTTCTGTTGCATCTGAAAGTAGAAACTCGCCCGATTACAACGGTATGCGTACTTTTCCCCTAGGCCGTTCTAGTTATTCGTTTCGAGCATCAGAACGGCGAAAATTTTGAGTTTCTCAAGCGTTTCTTACCTCCAAACTGCCATATCTCGCGAACGGATTGACCAATCCGCAAAATTTCTGTTGCATCTGAAAGTAGAAACTCGCCCGATTACAACGGTATGCGTACTTTTCCCCTAGGCCGTTCCAGTTATTCGTTTCGAGCATCAGAACTGCGAAAATTTTGAGTTTCTCAAGCGTTTCTTACATCCAAACTGCCATATCTCGCGAACGGATTGACCAATCCGCATGATTTCTGTTGCATCTGAAAGTAGAAACTCGCCCGATTACAACGGTATGAGCACTTTTCCCCTAGGCGGTTCTACTTATTCGTTTCGAGCATCAGAACTGCGAAAATTTTGAGTTTCTCAAGCGTTTCTTACATCCAAACTGCCATATCTCGCGAACGGATAGACCAATCCGCAAAAATTCTGTTGCATCTGAAAGTAGAAACTCGCCCGATTACAACGGTATGCGTAATTTTCCCCTAGGCCGTTCTAGTTATTCGTTTCGAGCATCAGAACGGCGAAAATTTTGAGTTTCTCAAGCGTTTCTTACCTCCAAACTGCCATATCTCGCGAACGGATTGACCAATCCGCATGATTTCTGTTGCATCTGAAAGTAGAAACTCGCCCGATTACAACGGTATGCGCACTTTTCCCCTAGGCGGTTCTACTTATTCGTTTCGAGCATCAGAACTGCGAAAATTTTGAGTTTCTCAAGCGTTTCTTACCTCCAAACTGCCATATCTCGCGAACGGATTGACCAATCCGCAAAATTTCTGTTGCTTCTGAAAGTAGAAACTCGCCCGATTACAAGGGTATGCGCACTTTTCCCCTAGGCCGTTCTTGTTATTCGTTTCGAGCATCAGAACTGCGAAAATTTTGAGTTTCTCAAGCGTTTCTTACCTCCAAACTGCCATATCTCGCGAACCGATTGACCAATCCGCAAAATTTCTGTTGCATCTGAAAGTAGAGACTCGCCCGATTACAACGGTATGTGTACTTTTCCCCTAGGCCGTTCCAGTTATTCGTTTCGAGCATCAGAACTGCGAAAATTTTTAGTTTCTCAAGCGTTTCTTACATCCAAACTGCCATATCTCGCGAACGGATTGACCAATCCGCATGATTTCTGTTGCATCTGAAAGTAGAAACTCGCCCGATTACAACGGTATGCGCACTTTTCCCCTAGGCGGTTCTACTTATTCGTTTCGAGCATCAGAACTGCGAAAATTTTGAGTTTCTCAAGCGTTTCTTACATCCAAACTGCCATATCTCGCGAACGGATAGACCAATCCGCAAAATTTCTGTTGCATCTGAAAGTAGAAACTCGCCCGATTACAACGGTATGCGTAATTTTCCCCTAGGCCGTTCTAGTTATTCGTTTCGAGCATCAGAACGGCGAAAATTTTGAGTTTCTCAAGCGTTTCTTACCTCCAAACTGCCATATCTCGCGAACGGATTGACCAATCCGCATGATTTCTGTTGCATCTGAAAGTAGAAACTCGCCCGATTACAACTGTATGCGCACTTTTCCCCTAGTACGTTCTAGTTATTCGTTTCGAGCATCAGAACTGCGCAAATTTTGAGTTTCTCAAGTGTTTCTTACCTCCAAACTGCCATATCTCGCGAACGGATTGACCGATCCGCAAAATTTCTGTTGCATCTGAAAGTAGAAACTCGCCCGATTACAACGGAAGCGTACTTCTCCCCTAGGCCATTGTAGTCATTCGTTTCGAGCATCAGAGCTGCGAAAATTTTGAGTTTCTCAAGCGTTTCTTACATCCAAACAGCCATATCTCGCGAACGGATTGACCAATCCGCAAAATTTCTGTTGCACCTGAAAGTAGAGACTCGCCCGATTACAACGGTATGTGTAGTTTTCCCCTAGGCCGTTCCAGTTATTCGTTACGAGCATCAGAACTGCGAAAATTTTGAGTTTCTCAAGCGTTACTTACATCCAAACTGCCATATCTCGCGAACGGATTGACCGATCCGCAAAATTTCTGTTGCATCTGAAAGTAGAAACTCGCCCGATTACAACGGTATGCGTACTTCTCCCCTAGGCCGTTGTAGTCATTCGTTTCGAGCATCAGAGCTGCGAAAATTTTGGGTTTCTCAAGCGTTTCTTATCTCCAAACTGCCATATCTCGCGAACGGATTAACCAATCCGCAAAATTTCTGTTGCATCTGAAAGTAGAAACTCGCCCGATTACAACGGTATGCGTACTTTTCCCCTAGGCCGTTCTAGTTATTCGTTTCGAGCATCAGAACTGAGCAAATTTTGAGTTTCTCAAGCGTTTCTTACCTCCAAACTGCCATATCTCGCGAACGGATAGACCAATCCGCATGATTTCTGTTGCATCTGAAAGTAGAAACTCGCCCGATTACAACGGTAAGCGTACTTCTCCCCTAGGCCGTTGTAGTCATTCGTTTCGAGCATCAGAGCTGCGAAAATTTTGAGTTTCTCAAGCGTTTCTTATCTCCAAACTGCCATATCTCGCGAACGGATTGATCAATCCGCAAAATTTCTGTTTCACCTAAAAGTAGAAACTCGCCCGATTACAACGGTATGCGCACTTTTCCCCTAGGCTGTTCTAGTTATTCGTTTCGAGCATCAGAACTGCGCAAATTTTGAGTTTCTCAAGTGTTTCTTACCTCCAAACTGCCATATCTCGCGAACGGATTGACCGATCCGCAAAATTTCTGTTGCATCTGAAAGTAGAAACTCGCCCGATTACAACGGTAAGCGTACTTCTCCCCTAGGCCGTTGTAGTCATTCGTTTCGAGCATCAGAGCTGCGAAAATTTTGAGTTTCTCAAGCGTTTCTTACATCCAAACAGCCATATCTCGCGAACGGATTGACCAATCCGCAAAATTTCTGTTGCATCTAAAAGTAGAGACTCGCCCGATTACAACGGTATGTGCAGTTTTCCCCTAGGCCGTTCCAGTTATTCGTTACGAGCATCAGAACTGCGAAAATTTTGAGTTTCTCAAGCGTTACTTACATCCAAACTGCCATATCTCGCGAACGGATTGACCGATCCGCAAAATTTCTGTTGCATCTGAAAGTAGAAACTCGCCCGATTACAACGGTAAGCGTACTTCTCCCCTAGGCCGTTGTAGTCATTCGTTTCGAGCATCAGAGCTGCGAAAATTTTGAGTTTCTCAAGCGTTTCTTATCTCCAAACTGCCATATCTCGCGAACGGATTAACCAATCCGCAAAATTTCTGTTGCATCTGAAAGTAGAAACTCGCCCGATTACAACGGTATGCGTACTTTTCCCCTAGGCCGTTCTAGTTATTCGTTTCGAGCATCAGAACTGAGCAAATTTTGAGTTTCTCAAGTGTTTCTTACCTCCAAACTGCCATATCTCGCGAACGGATTGACCGATCCGCAAAATTTCTGTTGCATCTGAAAGTAGAAACTCGCCCGATTACAACGGTAAGCGTACTTCTCCCCTAGGCCGTTGTAGTCATTCGTTTCGAGCATCAGAGCTGCGAAAATTTTGAGTTTCTCAAGCGTTTCTTACATCCAAACAGCCATATCTCGCGAACGGATTGACCAATCCGCAAAATTTCTGTTGCATCTAAAATTAGAGACTCGCCCGATTACAACGGTATGTGTAGTTTTCCCCTAGGCCGTTCCAGTTATTCGTTACGAGCATCAGAACTGCGAAAATTTTGAGTTTCTCAAGCGTTACTTACATCCAAACTGCCATATCTCGCGAACGGACTGACCGATCCGCAAAATTTCTGTTGCATCTGAAAGTAGAAACTCGCCCGATTACAACGGTAAGCGTACTTCTCCCCTAGGCCGTTGTAGTCATTCGTTTCGAGCATCAGAGCTGCGAAAATTTTGAGTTTCTCAAGCGTTTCTTATCTCCAAACTGCCATATCTCGCGAACGGATTAACCAATCCGCAAAATTTCTGTTGCATCTGAAAGTAGAAACTCGCCCGATTACAACGGTATGCGTACTTTTCCCCTAGGCCGTTCTAGTTATTCGTTTCGAGCATCAGAACTGAGCAAATTTTGAGTTTCTCAAGCGTTTCTTACCTCCAAACTGCCATATCTCGCGAACGGATTGACCAATCCGCAAAATTTCTGTTGCTTCTGAAAGTAGAAACTCGCCCGATTACAACGGTATGCGCACTTTTCCCCTAGGCGGTTCTACTTATTCGTTTCGAGCATCAGAACTGAGCAAATTTTGAGTTTCTCAAGTGTTTCTTACCTCCAAACTGCCATATCTCGCGAACGGATTGACCGATCCGCAAAATTTCTGTTGCATCTGAAAGTAGAAACTCGCCCGATTACAACGGTAAGCGTACTTCTCCCCTAGGCCGTTGTAGTCATTCGTTTCGAGCATCAGAGCTGCGAAAATTTTGAGTTTCTCAAGCGTTTCTTACATCCAAACAGCCATATCTCGCGAACGGATTGACCAATCCGCAAAATTTCTGTTGCATCTAAAATTAGAGACTCGCCCGATTACAACGGTATGTGTAGTTTTCCCCTAGGCCGTTCCAGTTATTCGTTACGAGCATCAGAACTGCGAAAATTTTGAGTTTCTCAAGCGTTACTTACATCCAAACTGCCATATCTCGCGAACGGACTGACCGATCCGCAAAATTTCTGTTGCATCTGAAAGTAGAAACTCGCCCGATTACAACGGTAAGCGTACTTCTCCCCTAGGCCGTTGTAGTCATTCGTTTCGAGCATCAGAGCTGCGAAAATTTTGAGTTTCTCAAGCGTTTCTTATCTCCAAACTGCCATATCTCGCGAACGGATTAACCAATCCGCAAAATTTCTGTTGCATCTGAAAGTAGAAACTCGCCCGATTACAACGGTATGCGTACTTTTCCCCTAGGCCGTTCTAGTTATTCGTTTCGAGCATCAGAACTGAGCAAATTTTGAGTTTCTCAAGCGTTTCTTACCTCCAAACTGCCATATCTCGCGAACGGATTGACCAATCCGCAAAATTTCTGTTGCTTCTGAAAGTAGAAACTCGCCCGATTACAACGGTATGCGCACTTTTCCCCTAGGCGGTTCTACTTATTCGTTTCGAGCATCAGAACTGCGAAAATTTTGATTTTCTCAAGCGTTTCTTACATCCAAACTGCCATATCTCGCGAACGGATAGACCAATCCGCAAAATTTCTGTTGCATCTGAAAGTAGAAACTCGCCCGATTACAACGGTATGCGTAATTTTCCCCTAGGCCGTTCTAGTTATTCGTTTCGAGCATCAGAACTGCGCAAATTTTGAGTTTCTCAAGTGTTTCTTACCTCCAAACTGCCATATCTCGCGAACGGATTGACCGATCCGCAAAATTTCTGTTGCATCTGAAAGTAGAAACTCGCCCGATTACAACGGTAAGCGTACTTCTCCCCTAGGCCGTTGTAGTCATTCGTTTCGAGCATCAGAGCTGCGAAAATTTTGAGTTTCTCAAGCGTTTCTTACATCCAAACAGCCATATCTCGCGAACGGATTGACCAATCCGCAAAATTTCTGTTGCATCTAAAAGTAGAGACTCGCCCGATTACAACGGTATGTGCAGTTTTCCCCTAGGCCGTTCCAGTTATTCGTTACGAGCATCAGAACTGCGAAAATTTTGAGTTTCTCAAGCGTTACTTACATCCAAACTGCCATATCTCGCGAACGGATTGACCGATCCGCAAAATTTCTGTTGCATCTGAAAGTAGAAACTCGCCCGATTACAACGGTAAGCGTACTTCTCCCCTAGGCCGTTGTAGTCATTCGTTTCGAGCATCAGAGCTGCGAAAATTTTGAGTTTCTCAAGCGTTTCTTATCTCCAAACTGCCATATCTCGCGAACGGATTAACCAATCCGCAAAATTTCTGTTGCATCTGAAAGTAGAAACTCGCCCGATTACAACGGTATGCGTACTTTTCCCCTAGGCCGTTCTAGTTATTCGTTTCGAGCATCAGAACTGAGCAAATTTTGAGTTTCTCAAGTGTTTCTTACCTCCAAACTGCCATATCTCGCGAACGGATTGACCGATCCGCAAAATTTCTGTTGCTTCTGAAAGTAGAAACTCGCCCGATTACAACGGTATGCGCACTTTTCCCCTAGGCGGTTCTACTTATTCGTTTCGAGCATCAGAACTGCGAAAATTTTGATTTTCTCAAGCGTTTCTTACATCCAAACTGCCATATCTCGCGAACGGATAGACCAATCCGCAAAATTTCTGTTGCATCTGAAAGTAGAAACTCGCCCGATTACAACGGTATGCGTAATTTTCCCCTAGGCCGTTCTAGTTATTCGTTTCGAGCATCAGAACTGCGAAAATTTTGAGTTTCTCAAGCGTTTCTTACATCCAAACTGCCATATCTCGCGAACGGATAGACCAATCCGCAAAATTTCTGTTGCATCTGAAAGTAGAAACTCGCCCGATTACAACGGTATGCGTAATTTTCCCCTAGGCCGTTCTAGTTATTCGTTTCGAGCATCAGAACGGCGAAAATTTTGAGTTTCTCAAGCGTTTCTTACATCCAAACTGCCATATCTCGCGAACGGATTGACCAATCCGCATGATTTCTGTTGCATCTGAAAGTAGAAACTCGCCCGATTACAACGGTATGCGCACTTTTCCCCTAGTACGTTCTAGTTATTCGTTTCGAGCATCAGAACTGCGCAAATTTTGAGTTTCTCAAGTGTTTCTTACCTCCAAACTGCCATATCTCGCGAACGGTTTGTCCGATCCGCAAAATTTCTGTTGCATCTGAAAGTAGAAACTCGCCCGATTACAACGGTGAGCGTACTTCTCCCCTAGGCCGTTGTAGTCATTCGTTTCGAGCATCAGAGCTGCGAAAATTTTGAGTTTCTCAAGCGTTTCTTACATCCAAACAGCCATATCTCGCGAACGGATTGACCAATCCGCAAAATTTCTGTTGCATCTGAAAGTAGAGACTCGCCCGATTACAACGGTATGTGTAGTTTTCCCCTAGGCCGTTCCAGTTATTCGTTTCGAGCATCAGAACTGCGAAAATTTTGAGTTTCTCAAGCGTTACTTACATCCAAACTGCCATATCTCGCGAACGGATTGACCGATCCGCAAAATTTCTGTTGCATCTGAAAGTAGAAACTCGCCCGATTACAACGGTAAGCGTACTTCTCCCCTAGGCCGTTGTAGTCATTCGTTTCGAGCATCAGATCTGCGAAAATTTTGAGTTTCTCAAGCGTTTCTTATCTCCAAACTGCCATATCTCGCGAACGGATTGACCAATCCGCAAAATTTCTGTTGCATCTGAAAGTAGAAACTCGCCCGATTACAACGGTATGCGTACTTTTCCCCTAGGCCGTTCTAGTTATTCGTTTCGAGCATCAGAACTGCGCAAATTTTGAGTTTCTCAAGCGTTTCTGACTTCCAAACTGCCATATGTCGCGAACGGATTAACCAGTCCGCAAAATTTCTGTTGCATCTGAAAGTAGAAACTCGCCCGATTACAACGGTGTGCGCACTTTTCCCCTAGGCGGTTCTACTTATTCGTTTCGAGCATCAGAACTGCGAAAATTTTGAGTTTCTCAAGCGTTTCTTACATCCAAACTGCCATATCTCGCGAACGGATAGACCAATCCGCAAAATTTCTGTTGCATCTGAAAGTAGAAACTCGCCCGATTACAACGGTATGTGTAGTTTTCCCCTAGGCCGTTCCAGTTATTCGTTTCGAGCATCAGAACTGCGAAAATTTTGAGTTTCTCAAGCGTTACTTACATCCAAACTGCCATATCTCGCGAACGGATTGACCGATCCGCAAAATTTCTGTTGCATCTGAAAGTAGAAACTCGCCCGATTACAACGGTGTGCGCACTCTCCCCTAGGCCGTTCTAGTTATTCGTTTCGAGCATCAGAACTGCGCAAATTTTGAGTTTCTCAAGCGTTTCTGACTTCCAAACTGCCATATCTCGCGAACGGATTGACCAGTCCGCAAAATTTCTGTTGCATCTGAAAGTAGAAACTCGCCCGATTACAACGGTATGCGTACTTCTCCCCTAGGCCGTTCTAGTTATTCGTTTCGAGCATCAGAACTGCGAAAATTTTGAGTTTCTCAAGCGTTTCTTACATCCAAACTGCCATATCTCGCGAACGGATAGACCAATCCGCAAAATTTCTGTTGCATCTGAAAGTAGAAACTCGCCCGATTACAACGGTATGCGTAATTTTCCCCTAGGCCGTTCTAGTTATTCGTTTCGAGCATCAGAACGGCGAAAATTTTGAGTTTCTCAAGCGTTTCTTACATCCAAACTGCCATATCTCGCGAACGGATTGACCAATCCGCATGATTTCTGTTGCATCTGAAAGTAGAAACTCGCCCGATTACAACGGTATGCGCACTTTTCCCCTAGTACGTTCTAGTTATTCGTTTCGAGCATCAGAACTGCGCAAATTTTGAGTTTCTCAAGTGTTTCTTACCTCCAAACTGCCATATCTCGCGAACGGATTGTCCGATCCGCAAAATTTCTGTTGCATCTGAAAGTAGAAACTCGCCCGATTACAACGGTGAGCGTACTTCTCCCCTAGGCCGTTGTAGTCATTCGTTTCGAGCATCAGAGCTGCGAAAATTTTGAGTTTCTCAAGCGTTTCTTACATCCAAACAGCCATATCTCGCGAACGGATTGACCAATCCGCAAAATTTCTGTTGCATCTGAAAGTAGAGACTCGCCCGATTACAACGGTATGTGTAGTTTTCCCCTAGGCCGTTCCAGTTATTCGTTTCGAGCATCAGAACTGCGAAAATTTTGAGTTTCTCAAGCGTTACTTACATCCAAACTGCCATATCTCGCGAACGGATTGACCGATCCGCAAAATTTCTGTTGCATCTGAAAGTAGAAACTCGCCCGATTACAACGGTAAGCGTACTTCTCCCCTAGGCCGTTGTAGTCATTCGTTTCGAGCATCAGATCTGCGAAAATTTTGAGTTTCTCAAGCGTTTCTTATCTCCAAACTGCCATATCTCGCGAACGGATTGACCAATCCGCAAAATTTCTGTTGCATCTGAAAGTAGAAACTCGCCCGATTACAACGGTATGCGTACTTTTCCCCTAGGCCGTTCTAGTTATTCGTTTCGAGCATCAGAACTGAGCAAATTTTGAGTTTCTCAAGCGTTTCTTACCTCCAAACTGCCATATCTCGCGAACGGATTGACCAATCCGCAAAATTTCTGCTGCTTCTGAAAGTAGAGACTCGCCCGATTACAACGGTATGTGTAATTTTCCCCTAGGCCGTTCCAGTCATTCGTTTCGAGCATCAGATCTGCGAAAATTTTGAGTTTCTCAAGCGTTTCTTATCTCCAAACTGCCATATCTCGCGAACGGATTGACCAATCCGCAAAATTTCTGTTGCATCTGAAAGTAGAAACTCGCCCGATTACAACGGTATGCGTACTTTTCCCCTAGGCCGTTCTTGTTATTCGTTTCGAGCATCAGAACTGCGAAAATTTTGAGTTTCTCAAGCGTTTCTTACATCGAAACGGCCATATCTCGCGAACGGATAGACCAATCCGCATGATTTCTGTTGCATCTGAAAGTAGAAACTCGCCCGATTACAACGGTAAGCGTACTTCTCCCCTAGGCCGTTGTAGTCATTCGTTTCGAGCATCAGAGCTGCGAAAATTTTGAGTTTCTCAAGCGTTTCTTATCTCCAAACTGCCATATCTCGCGAACGGATTGATCAATCCGCAAAATTTCTGTTTCACCTAAAAGTAGAAACTCGCCCGATTACAACGGTATGCGCACTTTTCCCCTAGGCCGTTCTAGTTATTCGTTTCGAGCATCAGAAATGCGCAAATTTTGCGTTTCTCAAGCGTTTCTTACCTCCAAACTGCCATATCTCGCGAACGGATTAACCGATCCGCAAAATTTCTGTTGCATCTGAAAGTAGAAACTCGCCCGATTACAACGGTATGCGCACTTTTCCCCTAGGCGGTTCTACTTATTCGTTTCGAGCATCAGAACTGCGAAAATTTTGAGTTTCTCAAGCGTTTCTTATCTCCAAACTGCCATATCTCGCGAACGGATTGATCAATCCGCAAAATTTCTGTTTCACCTAAAAGTAGAAACTCGCCCGATTACAACGGTATGCGCACTTTTCCCCTAGGCCGTTCTAGTTATTCGTTTCGAGCATCAGAAATGCGCAAATTTTGCGTTTCTCAAGCGTTTCTTACCTCCAAACTGCCATATCTCGCGAACGGATTGACCGATCCGCAAAATTTCTGTTGCATCTGAAAGTAGAAACTCGCCCGATTACAACGGTATGCGCACTTTTCCCCTAGGCGGTTCTACTTATTCGTTTCGAGCATCAGAACTGCGAAAATTTTGAGTTTCTCAAGCGTTTCTGACTTCCAAACTGCCATATCTCGCGAACGGATTGACCAGTTCGCAAAATTTCTGTTGCATCTGAAAGTAGAAACTCGCCCGATTACAACGGTATGCGTACTTTTCCCCTAGGCCGTTCTAGTTATTCGTTTCGAGCATCAGAACGGCGAAAATTTTGAGTTTCTCAAGCGTTTCTTACCTCCAAACTGCCATATCTCGCGAACGGATTGACCAATCCGCAAAATTTCTGTTGCATCTGAAAGTAGAAACTCGCCCGATTACAACGGTATGCGCACTTTTCCCCTAGGCCGTTCCAGTTATTCGTTTCGAGCATCAGAACTGCGAAAATTTTGAGTTTCTCAAGCGTTTCTTACATCCAAACTGCCATATCTCGCGAACGGATTGACCAATCCGCATGATTTCTGTTGCATCTGAAAGTAGAAACTCGCCCGATTACAACGGTAAGCGTACTTCTCCCCTAGGCCGTTGTAGTCATTCGTTTCGAGCATCAGAGCTGCGAAAATTTTGAGTTTCTCAAGCGTTTCTTATCTCCAAACTGCCATATCTCGCGAACGGATTGATCAATCCGCAAAATTTCTGTTTCACCTAAAAGTAGAAACTCGCCCGATTACAACGGTATGCGCACTTTTCCCCTAGGCCGTTCTAGTTATTCGTTTCGAGCATCAGAAATGCGCAAATTTTGCGTTTCTCAAGCGTTTCTTACCTCCAAACTGCCATATCTCGCGAACGGATTAACCGATCCGCAAAATTTCTGTTGCATCTGAAAGTAGAAACTCGCCCGATTACAACGGTATGCGCACTTTTCCCCTAGGCGGTTCTACTTATTCGTTTCGAGCATCAGAACTGCGAAAATTTTGAGTTTCTCAAGCGTTTCTTATCTCCAAACTGCCATATCTCGCGAACGGATTGATCAATCCGCAAAATTTCTGTTTCACCTAAAAGTAGAAACTCGCCCGATTACAACGGTATGCGCACTTTTCCCCTAGGCCGTTCTAGTTATTCGTTTCGAGCATCAGAAATGCGCAAATTTTGCGTTTCTCAAGCGTTTCTTACCTCCAAACTGCCATATCTCGCGAACGGATTGACCGATCCGCAAAATTTCTGTTGCATCTGAAAGTAGAAACTCGCCCGATTACAACGGTATGCGCACTTTTCCCCTAGGCGGTTCTACTTATTCGTTTCGAGCATCAGAACTGCGAAAATTTTGAGTTTCTCAAGCGTTTCTGACTTCCAAACTGCCATATCTCGCGAACGGATTGACCAGTTCGCAAAATTTCTGTTGCATCTGAAAGTAGAAACTCGCCCGATTACAACGGTATGCGTACTTTTCCCCTAGGCCGTTCTAGTTATTCGTTTCGAGCATCAGAACGGCGAAAATTTTGAGTTTCTCAAGCGTTTCTTACCTCCAAACTGCCATATCTCGCGAACGGATTGACCAATCCGCAAAATTTCTGTTGCATCTGAAAGTAGAAACTCGCCCGATTACAACGGTATGCGCACTTTTCCCCTAGGCCGTTCCAGTTATTCGTTTCGAGCATCAGAACTGCGAAAATTTTGAGTTTCTCAAGCGTTTCTTACATCCAAACTGCCATATCTCGCGAACGGATTGACCAATCCGCATGATTTCTGTTGCATCTGAAAGTAGAAACTCGCCCGATTACAACGGTATGCGCACTTTTCCCCTAGGCGGTTCTACTTATTCGTTTCGAGCATCAGAACTGCGAAAATTTTGAGTTTCTCAAGCGTTTCTTACATCCAAACTGCCATATCTCGCGAACGGATAGACCAATCCGCAAAATTTCTGTTGCATCTGAAAGTAGAAACTCGCCCGATTACAACGGTGTGCGTAATTTTCCCCTAGGCCGTTCTAGTTATTCGTTTCGAGCATCAGAACGGCGAAAATTTTGAGTTTCTCAAGCGTATCTTACTTCCAAACTGCCATATCTCGCGAACGGATTGACCAATCCGCAAGATTTCTGTTGCATCTGAAAGTAGAAACTCGCCCGATTACAACGGTATGCGCACTTTTCCCCTAGTACGTTCTAGTTATTCGTTTCGAGCATCAGAACTGCGCAAATTTTGAGTTTCTCAAGTGTTTCTTACCTCCAAACTGCCATATCTCGCGAACGGATTGACCGATCCGCAAAATTTCTGTTGCATCTGAAAGTGGAAACTCGCCCGATTACAACGGTAAGCGTACTTCTCCCCTAGGCCGTTGTAGTCATTCGTTTCGAGCATCAGAGCTGGGAAAATTTTGAGTTTCTCAAGCGTTTCTTACATCCAAACAGCCATATCTCGCGAACGGATTGACCAATCCGCAAAATTTCTGTTGCATCTGAAAGTAGAGACTCGCCCGATTACAACGGTTTGTGTAGTTTTCCCCTAGGCCGTTCCAGTTATTCGTTTCGAGCATCAGAACTGCGAAAATTTTGAGTTTCTCAAGCGTTACCTACATCCAAACTGCCATATCTCGCGAACGGATTGACCGATCCGCAAAATTTCTGTTGCATCTGAAAGTAGAAACTCGCCCGATTACAACGGTAAGCGTACTTCTCCCCTAGGCCGTTGTAGTCATTCGTTTCGAGCATCAGAGCTGCGAAAATTTTGAGTTTCTCAAGCGTTTCTTACATCCAAACAGCCATATCTCGCGAACGGATTGACCAATCCGCAAAATTTCTGTTGCATCTGAAAGTAGAGACTCGCCCGATTACAACGGTGTGTGTAGTTTTCCCCTAGGCCGTTCCAGTTATTCGTTTCGAGCATCAGAACTGCGAAAATTTTGAGTTTCTCAAGCGTTACTTACATCCAAACTGCCATATCTCGCGAACGGATTGACCGATCCGCAAAATTTCTGTTGCATCTGAAAGTAGAAACTCGCCCGATTACAACGGTAAGCGTACTTCTCCCCTAGGCCGTTGTAGTCATTCGTTTCGAGCATCAGAGCTGCGAAAATTTTGAGTTTCTCAAGCGTTTCTTATCTCCAAACTGCCATATCTCGCGAACGGATTGACCAATCCGCAAAATTTCTGTTGCATCTGAAAGTAGAAACTCGCCCGATTACAACGGTATGCGTACTTTTCCCCTAGGCCGTTCTAGTTATTCGTTTCGAGCATCAGAACTGAGCAAATTTTGAGTTTCTCAAGCGTTTCTTACATCCAAACTGCCATATCTCGCGAACGGATTGACCAATCCGCAAAATTTCTGTTGCTTCTGAAAGTAGAAACTCGCCCGATTACAACGGTATGCGCACTTTTCCCCTAGGCCGTTCTTGTTATTCGTTTCGAGCATCAGAACTGCGAAAATTTTGAGTTTCTCAAGCGTTTCTTACCTCCAAACTGCCATATCTCGCGAACGGATTGTCCAATCCGCAAAATTTCTGTTGCTTCTGAAAGTAGAAACTCGCCCGATTACAAGGGTATGCGCACTTTTCCCCTAGGCCGTTCTTGTTATTCGTTTCGAGCATCAGAACTGCGAAAATTTTGAGTTTCTCAAGCGTTTCTTACATCGAAACGGCCATATCTCGCGAACGGATAGACCAATCCGCAAAATTTCTGTTGCATCTGAAAGTAGAGACTCGCCCGATTACAACGGTGTATGTAGTTTTCCCCTAGGCCGTTCCAGTTATTCGTTTCGAGCATCAGAACTGCGAAAATTTTGAGTTTCTCAAGCGTTACTTACATCCAAACTGCCATATCTCGCGAACGGATTGACCGATCCGCAAAATTTCTGTTGCATCTGAAAGTAGAAACTCGCCCGATTACAACGGTAAGCGTACTTCTCCCCTAGGCCGTTGTAGTCATTCGTTTCGAGCATCAGAGCTGCGAAAATTTTGAGTTTCTCAAGCGTTTCTTATCTCCAAACTGCCATATCTCGCGAACGGATTGACCAATCCGCAAAATTTCTGTTGCATCTGAAAGTAGAAACTCGCCCGATTACAACGGTATGCGTACTTTTCCCCTAGGCCGTTCTAGTTATTCGTCTCGAGCATCAGAACTGAGCAAATTTTGAGTTTCTCAAGCGTTTCTTACATCCAAACTGCCATATCTCGCGAACGGATTGACCAATCCGCAAAATTTCTGTTGCTTCTGAAAGTAGAAACTCGCCCGATTACAACGGTATGCGCACTTTTCCCCTAGGCCGTTCTTGTTATTCGTTTCGAGCATCAGAACTGCGAAAATTTTGAGTTTCTCAAGCGTTTCTTACCTCCAAACTGCCATATCTCGCGAACGGATTGACCAATCCGCAAAATTTCTGTTGCATCTGAAAGTAGAGACTCGCCCGATTACAACGGTGTGTGTAGTTTTCCCCTAGGCCGTTCCAGTTATTCGTTTCGAGCATCAGAACTGCGAAAATTTTGAGTTTCTCAAGCGTTACTTACATCCAAACTGCCATATCTCGCGAACGGATTGACCGATCCGCAAAATTTCTGTTGCATCTGAAAGTAGAAACTCGCCCGATTACAACGGTAAGCGTACTTCTCCCCTAGGCCGTTCTAGTTATTCGTTTCGAGCATCAGAACGGCGAAAATTTTGAGTTTCTCAAGCGTTTCTTACTTCCAAACTGCCATATCTCGCGAACGGATTGACCAATCCGCATGATTTCTGTTGCATCTGAAAGTAGAAACTCGCCCGATTACAACGGTATGCGCACTTTTCCCCTAGTACGTTCTAGTTATTCGTTTCGAGCATCAGAACTGCGCAAATTTTGAGTTTCTCAAGTGTTTCTTACCTCCAAACTGCCATATCTCGCGAACGGATTGACCGATCCGCAAAATTTCTGTTGCATCTGAAAGTAGAAACTCGCCCGATTACAACGGTAAGCGTACTTCTCCCCTAGGCCGTTGTAGTCATTCGTTTCGAGCATCAGAGCTGCGAAAATTTTGAGTTTCTCAAGCGTTTCTTACATCCAAACAGCCATATCTCGCGAACGGATTGACCAATCCGCAAAATTTCTGTTGCATCTGAAAGTAGAGACTCGCCCGATTACAACGGTGTGTGTAGTTTTCCCCTAGGCCGTTCCAGTTATTCGTTTCGAGCATCAGAACTGCGAAAATTTTGAGTTTCTCAAGCGTTACTTACATCCAAACTGCCATATCTCGCGAACGGATTGACCGATCCGCAAAATTTCTGTTGCATCTGAAAGTAGAAACTCGCCCGATTACAACGGTAAGCGTACTTCTCCCCTAGGCCGTTGTAGTCATTCGTTTCGAGCATCAGAGCTGCGAAAATTTTGAGTTTCTCAAGCGTTTCTTATCTCCAAACTGCCATATCTCGGGAACGGATTGACCAATCCGCAAAATTTCTGTTGCATCTGAAAGTAGAAACTCGCCCGATTACAACGGTATGCGTACTTTTCCCCTAGGCCGTTCTAGTTATTCGTTTCGAGCATCAGAACTGAGCAAATTTTGAGTTTCTCAAGCGTTTCTTATCTCCAAACTGCCATATCTCGCGAACGGATTGACCAATCTGCAAAATTTCTGTTGCTTCTGAAAGTAGAAACTCGCCCGATTTCAACGGTATGCGCACTTTTCCCCTCGACCGTTCTAGTTATACGTGTCGAGCATCAGAACTGTGAAAATTTTGAGTTTCTCAAGCGTTACTTACATCCAAACTGCCATATCTCGCGAACGGATTGACCGATCCGCAAAATTTCTGTTGCATCTGAAAGTAGAAACTCGCCCGATTACAACGGTATGCGTACTTTTCCCCTAGGCCGTTCTAGTTATTCGTTTCGAGCATCAGAACTGAGCAAATTTTGAGTTTCTCAAGCGTTTCTTACATCCAAACTGCCATATCTCGCGAAGGGATTGATCAATCCGAAAAATTTCTGTTGCATCTGAAAGTAGAAACTTGACCGATTGCAACGGTAGGTGTAGTTTTCCACTAGGCCGTTCTAGTTATTCGTTTCGAGCATCAGAACTGCGAAAATTTTGAGTTTCTCAAGCGTTTCTTACCTCCAAACTGCCATATCTCGCGAACGGATTGACCAATCCGCAAAATTTCTGTTGCTTCTGAAAGTAGAGGCTCGCCCGATTACAACGGTATGTGTAGTTTTCCCCTAGGCTGTTCCAGTTATTCGTTTCGAGCATCAGAACTGCGAAAATTAATGAGTTTCTCAAGCGTTTCTTATCTCCAAACTGCCATATCTCGCGAACGGATTGACCAATCTGCAAAATTTCTGTTGCTTCTGAAAGTAGAAACTCGCCCGATTACAGCGGTATGCGCACTTTTCCCCTCGACCGTTCTAGTTATACGTGTCGAGCATCAGAACTGTGAAAATTTTGAGTTTCTCAAGCGTTTCTTATCTCCAAACTGCCATATCTCGCGAACGGATTGACCAATCCGCAAAATTTCTGTTGCTTCTGAAAGTAGAGACTCGCCCGATTACAACGGTATGTGTAGTTTTCCCCTAGGCTGTTCCAGTTATTCGTTTCGAGGATCAGAACTGCGAAAATTTTGAGTTTCTCAAGCGTTTCTTACCTCCAAACTGCCATATCTCGCGAACGGATTCACCAATCCGCAAAATTTCTGTTGCATCTGAAAGTAGAAACTCGCCCGATTACAACGGTATGTGTAATTTTCCCCTAGGCCGTTCCAGTCATTCTATTCGAGCATCAGAACTGCGAAAATTTTGAGTTTCTCAAGCGTTTCTTATCTCCAAACTGCCATATCTCGCGAAGGGATTGATCAATCCGAAAAATTTCTGTTGCATCTGAAAGTAGAAACTTGACCGATTCCAACGATAGGTGTAGTTTTCCCCTAGGCCGTTCTAGTTATTCGTTTCGAGCATCAGAGCTGCGAAAATTTTGAGTTTCTCAAGCGTTTCTTACCTCCAAACTGCCATATCTCGCGAACGGATTGACCAAACCGCAAAATTTCTGTTGCTTCTGAAAGTAGAGAATCGCCCGATTACAACGGTATGTGTAGTTTTCCCCTAGGCTGTTCCAGTTATTCGTTTCGAGCATCAGAACTGCGAAAATTAATGAGTTTCTCAAGCATTTCTTATCTCCAAACTGCCATATCTCGCGAACGGATTGACCAATCCGCAAAATTTCTGTTGCTTCTGAAAGTAGAAACTCGCCCGATTACAACGGTATGCGCACTTTTCCCCTCGACCGTTCTAGTTATACGTGTCGAGCATCAGAACTGTGAAAATTTGGAGTTTCTCAAGCGTTTCTTACCTCCAAACTGCCATATCTCGCGAACGGATTGACCAATCCGCAAAATTTCTGTTGCTTCTGAAAGTAGAGACTCGCCCGATTACAACGGTATGTGTAGTTTTCCCCTAGGCTGTTCCAGTTATTCGTTTCGAGCATCAGAACTGCGAAAATTAATGAGTTTCTCAAGCGTTTCTTATCTCCAAACTGCCATATCTCGCGAACGGATTGACCAATCCGCAAAATTTCTGTTGCACCTAAAAGTAGAAACTCGCCCGATTACAACGGTATGTGTAGTTTTCCCCTAGGCCGTTCCAGTTATTCATTTCGAGCATCAGAACTGCGAAGATTTTGAGTTTCTCAAGCGTTTCTTACTTCCAAACTGCCATATCTCGCGAACGGATTGACCGATCCGCAAAATTTCTGTTGCATCTGAAAGTAGGAACTCTCCCGATTACAACGGTATGCGTACTTTTCCCCTAAGCCGCTCCAGTTACTCGTTTCGAGGATCAGAACTGCGAAAATTTTGAGTTTCTCAAGCGTTTCTTACCTCCAAACTGCCATATCTCGCGAACGGATTGAACAATCCGCAAAATTTCTGTTGCATCTGAAAGTAGAAACTTGACCGATTGCAACGGTAGGTGTAGTTTTCCCCTAGGCCGTTCTAGTTATTCGATTCGAGCATCAGAGCTGCGAAAATTTTGAGTTTCTCAAGCGTTTCTTACCTCCAAACTGCCATATCTCGCGAACGGATTGACCAATCCGCAAAATTTCTGTTGCTTCTGAAAGTAGAGGCTCGCCCGATTACAACGGTATGTGTAGTTTTCCCCTAGGCTGTTCCAGTTATTCGTTTCGAGCATCAGAACTGCGAAAATTAATGAGTTTCTCAAGCGTTTCTTATCTCCAAACTGCCATATCTCGCGAACGGATTGACCAATCTGCAAAATTTCTGTTGCTTCTGAAAGTAGAAACTCGCCCGATTACAACGGTATGCGCACTTTTCCCCTCGACCGTTCTAGTTATACGTGTCGAGCATCAGAACTGTGAAAATTTTGAGTTTCTCAAGCGTTTCTTACCTCCAAACTGCCATATCTCGCGAACGGATTGACCAATCCGCAAAATTTCTGTTGCTTCTGAAAGTAGAGACTCGCCCGATTACAACGGTATGTGTAGTTTTCCCCTAGGCTGTTCCAGTTATTCGTTTCGAGGATCAGAACTGCGAAAATTTTGAGTTTCTCAAGCGTTTCTTACCTCCAAACTGCCATATCTCGCGAACGGATTCACCAATCCGCAAAATTTCTGTTGCATCTGAAAGTAGAAACTCGCCCGATTACAACGGTATGTGTAATTTTCCCCTAGGCCGTTCCAGTCATTTTATTCGAGCATCAGAACTGCGAAAATTTTGAGTTTCTCAAGCGTTTCTTACTTCCAAACTGCCATATCTCGCGAACGGATTGACCGATCCGCAAAATTTCTGTTGCTTCTGAAAGTAGAGACTCGCCCGATTACAACGGTATGTGTAATTTTCCCCTAGGCCGTTCCAGTCATTCATTTCGAGCATCAGAACTGCGAAAATTAATGAGTTTCTCAAGCGTTTCTTATCTCCAAACTGCCATATCTCGCGAACGGATTGACCAATCTGCAAAATTTCTGTTGCTTCTGAAAGTAGAAACTCGCCCGATTACAACGGTATGCGCACTTTTCCCCTCGACCGTTCTAGTTATACGTGTCGAGCATCAGAACTGTGAAAATTTTGAGTTTCTCAAGCGTTTCTTACCTCCAAACTGCCATATCTCGCGAACGGATTGACCAATCCGCAAAATTTCTGTTGCTTCTGAAAGTAGAGACTCGCCCGATTACAACGGTATGTGTAGTTTTCCCCTAGGCTGTTCCAGTTATTCGTTTCGAGGATCAGAACTGCGAAAATTTTGAGTTTCTCAAGCGTTTCTTACCTCCAAACTGCCATATCTCGCGAACGGTTTCACCAATCCGCAAAATTTCTGTTGCATCTGAAAGTAGAAACTCGCCCGATTACAACGGTATGTGTAATTTTCCCCTAGGCCGTTCTAGTTATTCGATTCGAGCATCAGAGCTGCGAAAATTTTGAGTTTCTCAAGCGTTTCTTACCTCCAAACTGCCATATCTCGCGAACGGATTGACCAATCCGCAAAATTTCTGTTGCTTCTGAAAGTAGAGGCTCGCCCGATTACAACGGTATGTGTAGTTTTCCCCTAGGCTGTTCCAGTTATTCGTTTCGAGCATCAGAACTGCGAAAATTAATGAGTTTCTCAAGCGTTTCTTATCTCCAAACTGCCATATCTCGCGAACGGATTGACCAATCTGCAAAATTTCTGTTGCTTCTGAAAGTAGAAACTCGCCCGATTACAACGGTATGCGCACTTTTCCCCTCGACCGTTCTAGTTATACGTGTCGAGCATCAGAACTGTGAAAATTTTGAGTTTCTCAAGCGTTTCTTACCTCCAAACTGCCATATCTCGCGAACGGATTGACCAATCCGCAAAATTTCTGTTGCTTCTGAAAGTAGAGACTCGCCCGATTACAACGGTATGTGTAGTTTTCCCCTAGGCTGTTCCAGTTATTCGTTTCGAGGATCAGAACTGCGAAAATTTTGAGTTTCTCAAGCGTTTCTTACCTCCAAACTGCCATATCTCGCGAACGGATTCACCAATCCGCAAAATTTCTGTTGCATCTGAAAGTAGAAACTCGCCCGATTACAACGGTATGTGTAATTTTCCCCTAGGCCGTTCCAGTCATTTTATTCGAGCATCAGAACTGCGAAAATTTTGAGTTTCTCAAGCGTTTCTTACTTCCAAACTGCCATATCTCGCGAACGGATTGACCGATCCGCAAAATTTCTGTTGCTTCTGAAAGTAGAGACTCGCCCGATTACAACGGTATGTGTAATTTTCCCCTAGGCCGTTCCAGTCATTCATTTCGAGCATCAGAACTGCGAAAATTAATGAGTTTCTCAAGCGTTTCTTATCTCCAAACTGCCATATCTCGCGAACGGATTGACCAATCTGCAAAATTTCTGTTGCTTCTGAAAGTAGAAACTCGCCCGATTACAACGGTATGCGCACTTTTCCCCTCGACCGTTCTAGTTATACGTGTCGAGCATCAGAACTGTGAAAATTTTGAGTTTCTCAAGCGTTTCTTACCTCCAAACTGCCATATCTCGCGAACGGATTGACCAATCCGCAAAATTTCTGTTGCTTCTGAAAGTAGAGACTCGCCCGATTACAACGGTATGTGTAGTTTTCCCCTAGGCTGTTCCAGTTATTCGTTTCGAGGATCAGAACTGCGAAAATTTTGAGTTTCTCAAGCGTTTCTTACCTCCAAACTGCCATATCTCGCGAACGGTTTCACCAATCCGCAAAATTTCTGTTGCATCTGAAAGTAGAAACTCGCCCGATTACAACGGTATGTGTAATTTTCCCCTAGGCCGTTCCAGTCATTCTATTCGACAATCAGAACTGCGAAAATTTTGAGTTTCTCAAGCGTTTCTTACTTCCAAACTGCCATATCTCGCGAACGGATTGACCGATCCGCAAAATTTCTGTTGCATCTGAAAGTAGAAACTCTCCCGATTACAACGGTATGCGTACTTTTCCCCTAGGCCGCTCCAGTTACTCGTTTCGAGCATCAGAACTGCGACAATTTTGAGTTTCTCAAGCGTTTCTTATCTCCAAACTGCCATATCTCGCGAAGGGATTGATCAATCCGAAAAATTTCTGTTGCATCTGAAAGTAGAAACTTGACCGATTGCAACGGTAGGTGTAGTTTTCCCCTAGGCCGTTCTAGTTATTCGTTTCGAGCATCAGAGCTGCGAAAATTTTGAGTTTCTCAAGCGTTTCTTACCTCCAAACTGCCATATCTCGTGAACGGATTGACCAATCCGCAAAATTTCTGTTGCTTCTGAAAGTAGAGACTCGCCCGATTACAACGGTATGTGTAATTTTCCCCTAGGCCGTTCCAGTCATTCATTTCGAGCATCAGAACTGCGAAAATTTTGAGTTTCTCAAGCGTTTCTTACTTCCAAACTGCCATATCTCGCGAACGGATTGACCGATCCGCAAAATTACTGTTGCATCTGAAAGTAGAAACTCTCCCGATTACAACGGTATGCGTACTTTTCCCCTAGGCCGCTCCAGTTACTCGTTTCGAGCATCAGAACTGCGACAAGTTTGAGTTTCTCAAGCGTTTCTTATCTCCAAACTGCCATATCTCGCGAAGGGATTGATCAATCCGAAAAATTTCTGTTGCATCTGAAAGTAGAAACTTGACCGATTCCAACGGTAGGTGTAGTTTTCCCCTAGGCCGTTCTAGTTATTCGTTTCGAGCATCAGAGCTGCGAAAATTTTGAGTTTCTCAAGCGTTTCTTACCTCCAAACTGCCATATCTCGCGAACGGATTGACCAAACCGCAAAATTTCTGTTGCTTCTGAAAGTAGAGACTCGCCCGATTACAACGGTATGTGTAGTTTTCCCCTAGGCTGTTCCAGTTATTCGTTTCGAGCATCAGAACTGCTAAAATTAATGAGTTTCTCAAGCGTTTCTTATCTCCAAACTGCCATATCTCGCGAACGGATTGACCAATCCGCAAAATTTCTGTTGCTTCTGAAAGTAGAAACTCGCCCGATTACAACGGTATGCGCACTTTTCCCCTCGACCGTTCTAGTTATACGTGTCGAGCATCAGAACTGTGAAAATTTTGAGTTTCTCAAGCGTTTCTTACCTCCAAACTGCCATATCTCGCGAACGGATTGACCAATCCGCAAAATTTCTGTTGCTTCTGAAAGTAGAGACTCGCCCGATTACAAAGGTATGTGTAGTTTTCCCCTAGGCTGTTCCAGTTATTCGTTTCGAGGATCAGAACTGCGAAAATTTTGAGTTTCTCAAGCGTTTCTTACCTCCAAACTGCCATATCTCGCGAACGGATACACCAATCCGCAAAATTTCTGTTGCATCTGAAAGTAGAAACTCGCCCGATTACAACGGTATGTGTAATTTTCCCCTAGGCTGTTCCAGTCATTCATTTCGAGCATCAGAACTGCGAAAATTTTGAGTTTCTCAAGCGTTTCTTACTTCCAAACTGCCATATCTCGCGAACGGATTGACCGATCCGCAAAATTTCTGTTGCATCTGAAAGTAGAAACTCTCCCGATTACAACGGTATGCGTACTTTTCCCCTAGGCCGCTCCAGTTACTCGTTTCGAGCATCAGAACTGCGACAATTTTGAGTTTCTCAAGCGTTTCTTATCTCCAAACTGCCATATCTCGCGAAGGGATTGATCAATCCGAAAAATTTCTGTTGCATCTGAAAGTAGAAACTTGACCGATTGCAACGGTAGGTGTAGTTTTCCCCTAGGCCGTTCTAGTTATTCGTTTCGAGCATCAGAGCTGCGAAAATTTTGAGTTTCTCAAGCGTTTCTTACCTCCAAACTGCCATATCTCGCGAACGGATTGACCAATCCGCAAAATTTATGTTGCTTCTGAAAGTAGAGACTCGCCCGATTACAACGGTATGTGTAGTTTTCCCCTAGGCTGTTCCAGTTATTCGTTTCGAGCATCAGAACTGCGAAAATTAATGAGTTTCTCAAGCGTTTCTTATCTCCAAACTGCCATATCTCGCGAACGGATTGACCAATCCGCAAAATTTCTGTTGCTTCTGAAAGTAGAAACTCGCCCGATTACAACGGTATGCGCACTTTTCCCCTCGACCGTTCTAGTTATACGTGTCGAGCATCAGAACTGTGAAAATTTTGAGTTTCTCAAGCGTTTCTTACCTCCAAACTGCCATATCTCGCGAACGGATTGACCAATCCGCAAAATTTCTGTTGCTTCTGAAAGTAGAGACTCGCCCGATTACAACGGTATGTGTAGTTTTCCCCTAGGCTGTTCCAGTTATTCGTTTCAAGGATCAGAACTGCGAAAATTTTGAGTTTCTCAAGCGTTTCTTACCTCCAAACTGCCATATCTCGCGAACGGATTCACCAATCCGCAAAACTTCTTTTGCATCTGAAAGTAGAAACTCGCCCGATTACAACGGTATGTGTAATTTTCCCCTAGGCCGTTCCAGTCATTCATTTCGAGCATCAGAACTGCGAAAATTTTGAGTTTCTCAAGCGTTTCTTACTTCCAAACTGCCATATCTCGCGAACGGATGGACCGATCCGCAAAATTTCTGTTGCATCTGAAAGTAGAAACTCTCCCGATTACAACGGTATGCGTACTTTTCCCCTAGGCCGCTCCAGTTACTCGTTTCGAGCATCAGAACTGCGACAATTTTGAGTTTCTCAAGCGTTTCTTATCTCCAAACTGCCATACCTCGCGAAGGGATTGATCAATCCGAAAAATTTCTGTTGCATCTGAAAGTAGAAACTTGACCGATTGCAACGGTAGGTGTAGTTTTCCCCTAGGCCGTTCTTGTTATTCGTTTCGAGCATCAGAGCTGCGAAAATTTTGAGTTTCTCAAGCGTTTCTTACCTCCAAACTGCCATATCTCGCGAACGGATTGACCAATCCGCAAAATTTCTGTTGCTTCTGAAAGTAGAGACTCGCCCGATTACAACGGTATGTGTACTTTTCCCCTAGGCCGTTCCAGTTATTCATTTCGAGCATCAGAACTGCGAAGATTTTGTGTTTCTCAAGCGTTTCTTACTTCCAAACTGCCATATCTCGCGAACGGATTGACCGATCCGCAAAATTTCTGTTGCATCCGAAAGTAGGAACTATCCCGATTACAACGGTATGCGTACTTTTCCCCTAGGCCTCTCCAGTTACTCGTTTCGAGGATCAGAACTGCGAAAATTTTGAGTTTCTCAAGCGTTTCTCACTTCCAAACTGCCATATCTCGCGAACGGATTGACCGATCCGCAAAAATTTCGGTTGCATCTGAAAGTAGAAACTCTCCCGATTACAACGGTATGCGTACTTTTCACCTAGGCCGCTCCAGTTACTAGTTTCGAGCATCAGAACTGCGACAAAATTGAGTTTCTCAAGCGTTTCTTATCTCCAAACTGCCATATTTCGCGAACCGATTGATCAATCCGCAAAATTTCTGTTGCATCTGAAAGTAGAAACTCGACCGATTGCAACGGTAGGTGTAGTTTTCCCCTAGGCCGTTCTAGTTATTCGTTTCGAGCATCAGAGCTGCGAAAATTTTGAGTTTCTCAAGCGTTTCTTACATCCAAACTGCCATATCTCGCGAACGGATTCACCAATCCGCAAAATTTCTGTTGCATCTGAAAGTAGAAACTCGCCCGATTACAACGGTATGCGCACTTTTCCCCTCGACCATTCTAGTTATTCGTGTCGAGCATCAGAACTGTGAAAATTTTGAGTTTCTCAAGCGTTTCTTACCTCCAAACTGCCATATCTCGCGAACGGATTGACCAATCCGCAAAATTTCTATTGCTTCTGAAAGTAGAGACTCGCCCGATTACAACGGTATGTGTACTTTTCCCCTAGGCCGCTCCAGTTACTCGTTTCGAGCATCAGAACTGCGACAATTTTGAGTTTCTCAAGCGTTTCTTATCTCCAAACTGCCATATCTCGCGAACGGATTGATCAATCCGCAAAATTTCTGTTGCATCTGAAAGTAGAAACTCGACCGATTGCAACGGTAGGTGTAGTTTTCCCCTAGGCCGTTCCAGTTATTCGTTTCGAGCATCAGAACTGCGAAAATTTTGAGTTTCTCAAGCGTTTCTTATCTCCAAACTGCCATATCTCGCGAACGGATTGATCAATCCGCAAAATTTCTGTTGCATCTGAAAGTAGAAACTCGCCCGATTACAACGGTAGGTGTAGTTTTCCCCTAGGCCGTTCTAATTATTCGTTTCGAGGATCAGAACTGGGAAAATTTTGAGTTTCTCAAGCGTTTCTTACCTCCAAACTGCCATATCTCGCGAACGGATTGACCAATCCGCAAAATTTCTGTTGCATCTGAAAGTAGAAACTCGCCCGATTACAACGGTAGGTGTAGTTTTCCCCTAGGCCGTTCTAGTTATTCGTTTCGAGGATCAGAACTGCGAAAATTTTGAGTTTCTCAAGCGTTTCTTACCTCCAAACTGCCATATCTCGCGAACGGATTAACCGATCCGCAAAATTTCTGTTGCATCTGAAAGTAGAAACTCTCCCGATTACAACGGGATGCGTACTTTTCCCCTAGGCCGCTCCTGTTACTCGTTTCGAGCATCAGAACTGCGACAATTTTGAGTTTCTCAAGTGTTTCTTATCTCCAAACTGCCATATCTCGCGAACGGATTGATCAATCCGAAAAATTTCTGTTGCATCTGAAAGTAGAAACTCGACCGATTGCAACGGTATGTGTAGTTTTCCCCTAGGCTGTTCCAGTCATTCATTTCAAGCATCAGAACTGCGAAAATTTTGAGTTTCTCAAGCGTTTCTTACTTCCAAACTGCCATATCTCGCGAACGGATTGACCGATCCGCAAAATTTCTGTTGCATCTGAAAGTAGAAACTCTCCCGATTACAACGGTATGCGTACTTTTCCCCTAGGCCGCTCCAGTTACTCGTTTCGAGCATCAGAACTGCGACAATTTTGAGTTTCTCAAGCGTTTCTTATCTCCAAACTGCCATATCTCGCGAAGGGATTGATCAATCCGAAAAATTTCTGTTGCATCTGAAAGTTGAAACTCGACCGATTGCAACGGTAGGTGTAGTTATCCCCTAGGCTGTTCCAGTTATTCGTTTCGAGCATCAGAACTGCGAAAATTTTGAGTTTCTCAGGCGTTTCTTATCTCCAAACTGCCATATCTCGCGAACGGATTGATCAATCCGCAAAATTTCTGTTGCATCTGAAAGTAGAAACTCGCCCGATTACAACGGTATGCGCACTTTTCCCCTCGACCATTCAAGTTATTCGTGTCGAGCATCAGAACTGTGAAAATTTTGAGTTTCTCAAGCGTTTCTTACCTCCAAACTGCCATATCTCGCGAACGGATTGACCAATCCGCAAAATTTCTGTTGCTTCTGAAAGTAGAGACTCGCCCGATTACAACGGTATGTGTACTTTTCCCCTAGGCCGCTCCAGTTACTCGTTTCGAGCATCAGAACTGCGACAATTTTGAGTTTCTCAAGCGTTTCTTATCTCCAAACTGCCATATCTCGCGAACGGATTGATCAATCCGCAAAATTTCTGTTGCATCTGAAAGTAGAAACTTGACCGATTGCAACGGTAGGTGTAGTTTTCCCCTAGGCCGCTCTAGTTATTCGTTTCGAGCATCAGAGCTGCGAAAATTTTGAGTTTCTCAAGCGTTTCTTACCTCCAAACTGCCATATCTCGCGAACGGATTGACCAATCCGCAAAATTTCTGTTGCTTCTGAAAGTAGAGACTCGCCCGATTACAACGGTATGTGTAGTTTTCCCCTAGGCCGTTCCAGTTATTCGTTTCGAGCATCAGAACTGCGAAAATTTTGAGTTTCTCAAGCGTTTCTTATCTCCAAACGGCCATATCTCGCGAACGGATTGACCAATCCGCAAAATTGCTGTTGCTTCTGAAAGTAGAGACTCGCCCGATTACAACGGTATGTGTACTTTTCCCCTAGGCCGCTCCAGTTACTCGTTTCGAGCATCAGAACTGCGACAATTTTGAGTTTCTCAAGCGTTTCTTATCTCCAAACTGCCATATCTCGCGAACGGATTGATCAATCCGCAAAATTTCTGTTGCATCTGAAAGTAGAAACTCGACCGATTGCAACGGTAGGTGTACTTTTCCCCTAGGCCGCTCCTGTTACTCGTTTCGAGCATCAGAACTGCGACAATTTTGAGTTTCTCAAGCGTTTCTTATCTCCAAACTGCCATATCTCGCGAACGGATTGATCAATCCGAAAAATTTCTGTTGCATCTGAAAGTAGAAACTCGACCGATTGCAACGGTATGTGTAGTTTTCCCCTAGGCTGTTCCAGTCATTCATTTCAAGCATCAGAACTGCGAAAATTTTGAGTTTCTCAAGCGTTTCTTACTTCCAAACTGCCATATCTCGCGAACGGATTGACCGATCCGCAAAATTTCTGTTGCATCTGAAAGTAGAAACTCTCCCGATTACAACGGTATGCGTACTTTTCCCCTAGGCCGCTCCAGTTACTCGTTTCGAGCATCAGAACTGCGACAATTTTGAGTTTCTCAAGCGTTTCTTATCTCCAAACTGCCATATCTCGCGAAGGGATTGATCAATCCGAAAAATTTCTGTTGCATCTGAAAGTTGAAACTCGACCGATTGCAACGGTAGGTGTAGTTTTCCCCTAGGCTGTTCCAGTTATTCGTTTCGAGCATCAGAACTGCGAAAATTTTGAAATTCTCAGGCGTTTCTTATCTCCAAACTGCCATATCTCGCGAACGGATTGATCAATCCGCAAAATTTCTGTTGCATCTGAAAGTAGAAACTCGCCCGATTACAACGGTATGCGCACTTTTCCCCTCGACCAATCTAGTTATTCGTGTCGAGCATCAGAACTGTGAAAATTTTGAGTTTCTCAAGCGTTTCTTACGTCCAAACTGCCATATCTCGCGAACGGATTGACCAATCCGCAAAATTTCTGTTGCTTCTGAAAGTAGAGACTCGCCCGATTACAACGGTATGTGTACTTTTCCCCTAGGCAGCTCCAGTTACTCGTTTCGAGCATCAGAACTGCGACAATTTTGAGTTTCTCAAGCGTTTCTTATCTCCAAACTGCCATATCTCGCGAACGGATTGATCAATCCGCAAAATTTCTGTTGCATCTGAAAGTAGAAACTCGACCGATTGCAACGGTAGGTGTAGTTTTCCCCTAGGCCGCTCTAGTTATTCGTTTCGAGCATCAGAGCTGCGAAAATTTTGAGTTTCTCAAGCGTTTCTTACCTCCAAACTGCCATATCTCGCGAACGGATTGACCAATCCGCAAAATTTCTGTTGCTTCTGAAAGTAGAGACTCGCCCGATTACAACGGTATGTGTAGTTTTCCCCTAGGCCGTTCCAGTTATTCGTTTCGAGCATCAGAACTGCGAAAATTTTGAGTTTCTCAAGCGTTTCTTATCTCCAAACGGCCATATCTCGCGAACGGATTGACCAATCCGCAAAATTGCTGTTGCTTCTGAAAGTAGAGACTCGCCCGATTACAACGGTATGTGTACTTTTCCCCTAGGCCGCTCCAGTTACTCGTTTCGAGCATCAGAACTGCGACAATTTTGAGTTTCTCAAGCGTTTCTTATCTCCAAACTGCCATATCTCGCGAACGGATTGATCAATCCGCAAAATTTCTGTTGCATCTGAAAGTAGAAACTCGACCGATTGCAACGGTAGGTATAGTTTTCCCCTAGGCCGCTCTAGTTATTCGTTTCGAGCATCAGAGCTGCGAAAATTTTGAGTTTCTCAAGCGTTTCTTACCTCCAAACTGCCATATCTCGCGAACGGATTGACCAATCCGCAAAATTTCTGTTGCTTCTGAAAGTAGAGACTCGCCAGATTACAACGGTATGTGTAGTTTTCCCCTAGGCCGTTCCAGTTATTCGTTTCGAGCATGAGAACTGCGAAAATTTTGAGTTTCTCAAGCGTTTCTTATCTCCAAACTGCCATATCTCGCGAACGGATTGAACAATCCGCAAAATTTCTGTTGCATCTGAAAGTAGAAACTCGCCCGATTACAACGGTAGGTGTATTTTTCCCCTAGGCCGTTCTAGTTATTCGTTTCGAGGATCAGAACTGCGAAAATTTTGAGTTTCTCAAGCGTTTCTTACCTCCAAACTGCCATATCTCGCGAACGGATTAACCGATCCGCAAAATTTCTGTTACATCTGAAAGTAGAAACTCTCCCGATTAAACGGTATGCGTACTTTTCCCCTAGGCCGCTCCAGTTACTCGTTTCGAGCATCAGAACTGCGACAATTTTGAGTTTCTCAAGCGTTTCTTATCTCCAAACTGCCATATCTCGCGAACGGATTGATCAATCCGAAAAATTTCTGTTGCATCTGAAAGTTGAAACTCGACCGATTGCAACGGTAGGTGTAGTTTTCCCCTAGGCCGTTCTAGTTATTCGTTTCGAGCATCAGAGCTGCGAAAATTTTGAGTTTCTCAAGCGTTTCTTACCTCCAAACTGCCATATCTCGCGAACGGATTGACCAATCCGCAAAATTTCTGTTGCTTCTGAAAGTAGAGACTCGCCCGATAACAACGGTATGTGTACTTTTCCCCTAGGCCGCTCCAGTTACTCGTTTCGAGCATCAGAACTGCGACAATTTTGAGTTTCTCAAGCGTTTCTTATCTCCAAACTGCCATATCTCGCGAAAGGATTGATCAATCCGCAAAATTTCTGTTGCATCTGAAAGTAGAAACTCGACCGATTGCAACGGTAGGTGTAGTTTTCCCCTAGGCCGTTCTAGTTATTCGTTTCGAGCATCAGAGCTGCGAAAATTTTGAGTTTCTCAAGCGTTTCTTACCTCCAAACTGCCATATCTCGCGAACGGATTGATCAATCCGCAAAATTTCTGTTGCATCAGAAAGTAGAAACTCGCCCGATTACAACGGTAGGTGTAGTTTTCCCCTAGGCCGTTCTAGTTATTCGTTTCGAGGATCAGAACTGCGAAAATTTTGAGTTTCTCAAGCGTTTCTTACCTCCAAACTGCCATATCTCGCGAACGGATTGACCAATCCGCAAAATTTCTGTTGCATCTGAAAGTAGAAACTCGCCCGATTACAACGGTATGTGTAGTTTTCTCCTAGGCCGTTCTAGTTATTCGTTTCGAGGATCAGAACTGCGAAAATTTTGAGTTTCTCAAGCGTTTCTTACCTCCAAACTGCCATATCTCGCGAACGGATTGACCAATCCGCAAAATTTCAGTTGCATCTGAAAGTAGAAACTCGCCCGATTACAACGGTATGTGTAGTTTTCCCCTAGGCCGTTCCAGTCATACATTTCGAGCATCAGAACTGCGAATATTTTGAGTTTCTCAAGCGTTTCTTACCTCCAAACTGCCATATCTCGCGAACGGATTGACCAATCCGCAAAATTTCTGTTGCTTCTGAAAGTAGAGACTCGCCCGATTACAACGGTATGTGTAGTTTTCCCCTAGGCTGTTCCAGTTATTCGTTTCGAGCATCAGAAATGCGAAAATTTTGAGTTTCTCAAGCGTTTCTTATCTCCAAACTGCCATATCTCGCGAACGGATTGATCAATCCGCAAAATTTTTGTTGCATCTGAAAGTAGAAACTCGCCCGATTACAACGGAATGCGCACGTTTCCCCTCGACCGTTCTGGTTATTCGTTTCGAGCATCAGAACTGCGAAAATTTTGAGTTTCTCAAGCGTTTCTTACCTCAAAACTGCCATATCTCGCGAACGGATTGACCAATCCGCAAAATTTCTGTTGCATCTGAAAGTAGAAACTCGCCCGATTACAACGGTATGTGTAGTTTTCCCCTAGGCCGTTCCAGTTAATCATTTCGAGCATCAGAACTGCGAAAATTTTGAGTTTCTCAAGCGTTTCTTACATCCAAACTGCCATATCTCGCGAACGGATTGATCAATCCGCAAAATTTCTGTTGCATCTGAAAGTAGAAACTCGCCCGATTACAACGGTATGTGTAATTTTCCCCTAGGCCGTTCCAGTTATTCGTTTCGAGCATCAGAACTGCGAAAATTTTGAGTTTCTCAAGCGTTTCTTATCTCCAAACTGCCATATCTCGCGAACGGATTGATCAATCCGCAAAATTTCTGTTGCATCTGAAAGTAGAAACTCGCCCGATTACAACGGTAGGTGTAGTTTTCCCCTAGGCCGTTCTAATTATTCGTTTCGAGGATCAGAACTGCGAAAATTTTGAGTTTCTCAAGCGTTTCTTACCTCCAAACTGCCATATCTCGCGAACGGATTGACCAATCCGCAAAATTTCTGTTGCATCTGAAAGTAGAAACTCGCCCGATTACAACGGTAGGTGTAGTTTTCCCCTAGGCCGTTCTAGTTATTCGTTTCGAGGATCAGAACTGCGAAAATTTTGAGTTTCTCAAGCGTTTCTTACCTCCAAACTGCCATATCTCGCGAACGGATTAACCGATCCGCAAAATTTCTGTTGCATCTGAAAGTAGAAACTCTCCCGATTACAACGGGATGCGTACTTTTCCCCTAGGCCGCTCCTGTTACTCGTTTCGATCATCAGAACTGCGACAATTTTGAGTTTCTCAAGCGTTTCTTATCTCCAAACTGCCATATCTCGCGAACGGATTGATCAATCCGAAAAATTTCTGTTGCATCTGAAAGTAGAAACTCGACCGATTGCAACGGTATGTGTAGTTTTCCCCTAGGCTGTTCCAGTCATTCATTTCAAGCATCAGAACTGCGAAAATTTTGAGTTTCTCAAGCGTTTCTTACTTCCAAACTGCCATATCTCGCGAACGGATTGACCGATCCGCAAAATTTCTGTTGCATCTGAAAGTAGAAACTCGCCCGATTACAACGGTATGTGTAGTTTTCCCCTAGGCCGTTCCAGTTAATCATTTCGAGCATCAGAACTGCGAAAATTTTGAGTTTCTCAAGCGTTTCTTACATCCAAACTGCCATATCTCGCGAACGGATTGATCAATCCGAAAAATTTCTGTTGCATCTGAAAGTTGAAACTCGACCGATTGCAACGGTAGGTGTAGTTTTCCCCTAGGCCGTTCTAGTTATTCGTTTCGAGCATCAGAGCTGCGAAAATTTTGAGTTTCTCAAGCGTTTCTTACATCCAAACTGCCATATCTCGCGAACGGATTGATCAATCCGAAAAATTTCTGTTGCATCTGAAAGTTGAAACTCGACCGATTGCAACGGTAGGTGTAGTTTTCCCCTAGGCCGTTCTAGTTATTCGTTTCGAGCATCAGAGCTGTGAAAATTTTGAGTTTCTCAAGCGTTTCTTACCTCCAAACTGCCATATCTCGCGAACGGATTGACCAATCCGCAAAATTTGAGTTGCATCTGAAAGTAGAAACTCGCCCGATTACAACGGTATGTGTAGTTTTCCCCTAGGCCGTTCCAGTCATTCATTTCGAGCATCAGAACTGCGAATATTTTGAGTTTCTCAAGCGTTTCTTACCTCCAAACTGCCTTATCTCGCGAACGGATTGACCAATCCGCAAAATTTCTGTTGCTTCTGAAAGTAGAGACTCGCCCGATTACAACGGTATGTGTAGTTTTCCCCTAGGCTGTTCCAGTTATTCGTTTCGAGCATCAGAAATGCGAAAATTTTGAGTTTCTCAAGCGTTTCTTATCTCCAAACTGCCATATCTCGCGAACGGATTGATCAATCCGCAAAATTTTTGTTGCATCTGAAAGTAGAAACTCGCCCGATTACAACGGAATGCGCACGTTTCCCCTCGACCGTTCTAGTTATTCGTTTCGAGCATCAGAACTGCGAAAATTTTGAGTTTCTCAAGCGTTTCTTACCTCCAAACTGCCATATCTCGCGAACGGATTGACCAATCCGCAAAATTTCTGTTGCATCTGAAAGTAGAAACTCGCCCGATTACAACGGTATGTGTACTTTTCCCCTAGGCCGCTCCTGTTACTCGTTTCGAGCATCAGAACTGCGACAATTTTGAGTTTCTCAAGCGTTTCTTATCTCCAAACTGCCATATCTCGCGAACGGATTGATCAATCCGAAAAATTTCTGTTGCATCTGAAAGTAGAAACTCGACCGATTGCAACGGTATGTGTAGTTTTCCCCTAGGCTGTTCCAGTCATTCATTTCAAGCATCAGAACTGCGAAAATTTTGAGTTTCTCAAGCGTTTCTTACTTCCAAACTGCCATATCTCGCGAACGGATTGACCGATCCGCAAAATTTCTGTTGCATCTGAAAGTAGAAACTCGCCCGATTACAACGGTATGTGTAGTTTTCCCCTAGGCCGTTCCAGTTAATCATTTCGAGCATCAGAACTGCGAAAATTTTGAGTTTCTCAAGCGTTTCTTACATCCAAACTGCCATATCTCGCGAACGGATTGATCAATCCGCAAAATTTCAGTTGCATCTGAAAGTAGAAACTCGCCCGATTACAACGGTATGTGTAGTTTTCCCCTAGGCCGTTCCAGTCATTCATTTCGAGCATCAGAACTGCGAATATTTTGAGTTTCTCAAGCGTTTCTTATCTCCAAACTGCCATATCTCGCGAACGGATTGATCAATCCGCAAAATTTCTGTTGCATCTGAAAGTAGAAACTCGCCCGATTACAACGGTAGGTGTAGTTTTCCCCTAGGCCGTTCTAATTATTCGTTTCGAGGATCAGAACTGCGAAAATTTTGAGTTTCTCAAGCGTTTCTTACCTCCAAACTGCCATATCTCGCGAACGGATTGACCAATCCGCAAAATTTCAGTTGCATCTGAAAGTAGAAACTCGCCCGATTACAACGGTATGTGTAGTTTTCCCCTAGGCCGTTCCAGTCATTCATTTAGAGCATCAGAACTGCGAATATTTGAGTTTCTCAAGCGTTTCTTACCTCCAAACTGCCATATCTCGCGAACGGATTGACCATTCCGCAAAATTTCTGTTGCTTCTGAAAGTAGAGACTCGCCCGATTACAACGGTATGTGTAGTTTTCCCCTAGGCTGTTCCAGTTATTCGTTTCGAGCATCAGAATTGCGAAAATTTTGAGTTTCTCAAGCGTTTCTTATCTCCAAACTGCCATATCTCGCGAACGGATTGATCAATCCGCAAAATTTTTGTTGCATCTGAAAGTAGAAACTCGCCCGATTACAACGGAATGCGCACGTTTCCCCTCGACCGTTCTAGTTATTCGTTTCGAGCATCAGAACTGCGAAAATTTTGAGTTTCTCAAGCGTTTCTTACCTCCAAACTGCCATATCTCGCGAACGGATTGACCAATCCGCAAAATTTCTGTTGCATCTGAAAGTAGAAACTCGCCCGATTACAACGGTATGTGTAGTTTTCCCCTAGGCCGTTCCAGTTAATCATTTCGAGCATCAGAACTGCGAAAATTTTGAGTTTCTCAAGCGTTTCTTACATCCAAACTGCCATATCTCGCGAACGGATTGATCAATCCGCAAAATTTCTGTTGCATCTGAAAGTAGAAACTCGCCCGATTACAACGGTATGTGTAATTTTCCCCTAGGCCGTTCCAGTTATTCGTTTCGAGCATCAGAACTGCGAAAATTTTGAGTTTCTCAAGCGTTTCTTATCTCCAAACTGCCATATCTCGCGAACGGATTGATCAATCCGCAAAATTTCTGTTGCATCTGAAAGTAGAAACTCGCCCGATTACAACGGTATGTGTAGTTTTCCCCTAGGCCGTTCCAGTTAATCATTTCGAGCATCAGAACTGCGAAAATTTTGAGTTTCTCAAGCGTTTCTGACATCCAAACTGCCATATCTCGCGAACGGATTGATCAATCCGCAAAATTTCAGTTGCATCTGAAAGTAGAAACTCGCCCGATTACAACGGTATGTGTAGTTTTCCCCTAGGCCGTTCCAGTCATTCATTTCGAGCATCAGAACTGCGAATATTTTGAGTTTCTCAAGCGTTTCTTACCTCCAAACTGCCTTATCTCGCGAACGGATTGACCAATCCGCAAAATTTCTGTTGCTTCTGAAAGTAGAGACTCGCCCGATTACAACGGTATGTGTAGTTTTCCCCTAGGCTGTTCCAGTTATTCGTTTCGAGCATCAGAAATGCGAAAATTTTGAGTTTCTCAAGCGTTTCTTATCTCCAAACTGCCATATCTCGCGAACGGATTGATCAATCCGCAAAATTTTTGTTGCATCTGAAAGTAGAAACTCGCCCGATTACAACGGAATGCGCACGTTTCCCCTCGACCGTTCTAGTTATTCGTTTCGAGCATCAGAACTGCGAAAATTTTGAGTTTCTCAAGCGTTTCTTACCTCCAAACTGCCATATCTCGCGAACGGATTGACCAATCCGCAAAATTTCTGTTGCATCTGAAAGTAGAAACTCGCCCGATTACAACGGTATGTGTACTTTTCCCCTAGGCCGCTCCTGTTACTCGTTTCGAGCATCAGAACTGCGACAATTTTGAGTTTCTCAAGCGTTTCTTATCTCCAAACTGCCATATCTCGCGAACGGATTGATCAATCCGAAAAATTTCTGTTGCATCTGAAAGTAGAAACTCGACCGATTGCAACGGTATGTGTAGTTTTCCCCTAGGCTGTTCCAGTCATTCATTTCAAGCATCAGAACTGCGAAAATTTTGAGTTTCTCAAGCGTTTCTTACTTCCAAACTGCCATATCTCGCGAACGGATTGACCGATCCGCAAAATTTCTGTTGCATCTGAAAGTAGAAACTCGCCCGATTACAACGGTATGTGTAGTTTTCCCCTAGGCCGTTCCAGTTAATCATTTCGAGCATCAGAACTGCGAAAATTTTGAGTTTCTCAAGGGTTTCTTACATCCAAACTGCCATATCTCGCGAACGGATTGATCAATCCGCAAAATTTCAGTTGCATCTGAAAGTAGAAACTCGCCCGATTACAACGGTATGTGTAGTTTTCCCCTAGGCCGTTCCAGTCATTCATTTCGAGCATCAGAACTGCGAATATTTTGAGTTTCTCAAGCGTTTCTTATCTCCAAACTGCCATATCTCGCGAACGGATTGATCAATCCGCAAAATTTCTGTTGCATCTGAAAGTAGAAACTCGCCCGATTACAACGGTAGGTGTAGTTTTCCCCTAAGCCGTTCTAATTATTCGTTTCGAGGATCAGAACTGCGAAAATTTTGAGTTTCTCAAGCGTTTCTTACCTCCAAACTGCCATATCTCGCGAACGGATTGACCAATCCGCAAAATTTCAGTTGCATCTGAAAGTAGAAACTCGCCCGATTACAACGGTATGTGTAGTTTTCCCCTAGGCCGTTCCAGTCATTCATTTCGAGCATCAGAACTGCGAATATTTTGAGTTTCTCAAGCGTTTCTTACCTCCAAACTGCCATATCTCGCGAACGGATTGACCAATCCGCAAAATTTCTGTTGCTTCTGAAAGAAGAGACTCGCCCGATTACAACGGTATGTGTAGTTTTCCCCTAGGCTGTTCCAGTTATTCGTTTCGAGCATCAGAATTGCGAAAATTTTGAGTTTCTCAAGCGTTTCTTATCTCCAAACTGCCATATCTCGCGAACGGATTGATCAATCCGCAAAATTTTTGTTGCATCTGAAAGTAGAAACTCGCCCGATTACAACGGAATGCGCACGTTTCCCCTCGACCGTTCTAGTTATTCGTTTCGAGCATCAGAACTGCGAAAATTTTGAGTTTCTCAAGCGTTTCTTACCTCCAAACTGCCATATCTCGCGAACGGATTGACCAATCCGCAAAATTTCTGTTGCATCTGAAAGTAGAAACTCGCCCGATTACAACGGTATGTGTAGTTTTCCCCTAGGCCGTACCAGTTAATCATTTCGAGCATCAGAACTGCGAAAATTTTGAGTTTCTCAAGCGTTTCTTACATCCAAACTGCCATATCTCGCGAACGGATTGATCAATCCGCAAAATTTCTGTTGCATCTGAAAGTAGAAACTCGCCCGATTACAACGGTATGTGTAATTTTCCCCTAGGCCGTTCCAGTTATTCGTTTCGAGCATCAGAACTGCGAAAATTTTGAGTTTCTCAAGCGTTTCTTATCTCCAAACTGCCATATCTCGCGAACGGATTGATCAATCCGCAAAATTTCTGTTGCATCTGAAAGTAGAAACTCGCCCGATTACAACGGTAGGTGTAGTTTTCCCCTAGGCCGTTCTAATTATTCGTTTCGAGGATCAGAACTGCGAAAATTTTGAGTTTCTCAAGCGTTTCTTACCACCAAACTGCCATATCTCGCGAACGGATTGACCAATCCGCAAAATTTCTGTTGCATCTGAAAGTAGAAACTCGCCCGATTACAACGGTAGGTGTAGTTTTCCCCTAGGCCGTTCTAGTTATTCGTTTCGAGGATCAGAACTGCGAAAATTTTGAGTTTCTCAAGCGTTTCTTACCTCCAAACTGCCATATCTCGCGAACGGATTAACCGATCCGCAAAATTTCTGTTGCATCTGAAAGTAGAAACTCTCCCGATTACAACGGGATGCGTACTTTTCCCCTAGGCCGCTCCTGTTACTCGTTTCGAGCATCAGAACTGCGACAATTTTGAGTTTCTCAAGCGTTTCTTATCTCCAAACTGCCATATCTCGCGAACGGATTGATCAATCCGAAAAATTTCTGTTGCATCTGAAAGTAGAAACTCGACCGATTGCAACGGTATGTGTAGTTTTCCCCTAGGCTGTTCCAGTCATTCATTTCAAGCATCAGAACTGCGAAAATTTTGAGTTTCTCAAGCGTTTCTTACTTCCAAACTGCCATATCTCGCGAACGGATTGACCGATCCGCAAAATTTCTGTTGCATCTGAAAGTAGAAACTCTCCCGATTACAACGGGATGCGTACTTTTCCCCTAGGCCGCTACTGTTACTCGTTTCGAGCATCAGAACTGCGAAAATTTTGAGTTTCTCAAGCGTTTCTTACCTCCAAACTGCCATATCTCGCGAACGGATTGACCAATCCGCAAAATTTCTGTTGCATCTGAAAGTAGAAACTCGCCCGATTACAACGGTATGTGTAGTTTTCCCCTAGGCCGTACCAGTTAATCATTTCGAGCATCAGAACTGCGAAAATTTTGAGTTTCTCAAGCGTTTCTTACATCCAAACTGCCATATCTCGCGAACGGATTGATCAATCCGCAAAATTTCTGTTGCATCTGAAAGTAGAAACTCGCCCGATTACAACGGTATGTGTAATTTTCCCCTAGGCCGTTCCAGTTATTCGTTTCGAGCATCAGAACTGCGAAAATTTTGAGTTTCTCAAGCGTTTCTTATCTCCAAACTGCCATATCTCGCGAACGGATTGATCAATCCGCAAAATTTCTGTTGCATCTGAAAGTAGAAACTCGCCCGATTACAACGGTAGGTGTAGTTTTCCCCTAGGCCGTTCTAATTATTCGTTTCGAGGATCAGAACTGCGAAAATTTTGAGTTTCTCAAGCGTTTCTTACCTCCAAACTGCCATATCTCGCGAACGGATTAACCGATCCGCAAAATTTCTGTTGCATCTGAAAGTAGAAACTCTCCCGATTACAACGGGATGCGTACTTTTCCCCTAGGCCGCTCCTGTTACTCGTTTCGAGCATCAGAACTGCGACAATTTTGAGTTTCTCAAGCGTTTCTTATCTCCAAACTGCCATATCTCGCGAACGGATTGATCAATCCGAAAAATTTCTGTTGCATCTGAAAGTAGAAACTCGACCGATTGCAACGGTATGTGTAGTTTTCCCCTAGGCTGTTCCAGTCATTCATTTCAAGCATCAGAACTGCGAAAATTTTGAGTTTCTCAAGCGTTTCTTACTTCCAAACTGCCATATCTCGCGAACGGATTGACCGATCCGCAAAATTTCTGTTGCATCTGAAAGTAGAAACTCTCCCGATTACAACGGGATGCGTACTTTTCCCCTAGGCCGCTCCTGTTACTCGTTTCGAGCGTCAGAACTGCGAAAATTTTGAGTTTCTCAAGCGTTTCTTACCTCCAAACTGCCATATCTCGCGAACGGATTGACCAATCCGCAAAATTTCTGTTGCATCTGAAAGTAGAAACCCGCCCGATTACAACGGTATGTGTAGTTTTCCCCTAGGCCGTTCCAGTTAATCATTTCGAGCATCAGAACTGCGAAAATTTTGAGTTTCTCAAGCGTTTCTTACATCCAAACTGCCATATCTCGCGAACGGATTGATCAATCCGCAAAATTTCTGTTGCATCTGAAAGTAGAAACTCGCCCGATTACAACGGTATGTGTAATTTTCCCCTAGGCCGTTCCAGTTATTCGTTTCGAGCATCAGAACTGCGAAAATTTTGAGTTTCTCAAGCGTTTCTTACCACCAAACTGCCATATCTCGCGAACGGATTGACCAATCCGCAAAATTTCTGTTGCATCTGAAAGTAGAAACTCGCCCGATTACAACGGTAGGTGTAGTTTTCCCCTAGGCCGTTCTAGTTATTCGTTTCGAGGATCAGAACTGCGAAAATTTTGAGTTTCTCAAGCGTTTCTTACCTCCAAACTGCCATATCTCGCGAACGGATTAACCGATCCGCAAAATTTCTGTTGCATCTGAAAGTAGAAACTCTCCCGATTACAACGGGATGCGTACTTTTCCCCTAGGCCGCTCCTGTTACTCGTTTCGAGCATCAGAACTGCGACAATTTTGAGTTTCTCAAGCGTTTCTTATCTCCAAACTGCCATATCTCGCGAACGGATTGATCAATCCGAAAAATTTCTGTTGCATCTGAAAGTAGAAACTCGACCGATTGCAACGGTATGTGTAGTTTTCCCCTAGGCTGTTCCAGTCATTCATTTCAAGCATCAGAACTGCGAAAATTTTGAGTTTCTCAAGCGTTTCTTACTTCCAAACTGCCATATCTCGCGAACGGATTGACCGATCCGCAAAATTTCTGTTGCATCTGAAAGTAGAAACTCTCCCGATTACAACGGGATGCGTACTTTTCCCCTAGGCCGCTACTGTTACTCGTTTCGAGCATCAGAACTGCGAAAATTTTGAGTTTCTCAAGCGTTTCTTACCTCCAAACTGCCATATCTCGCGAACGGATTGACCAATCCGCAAAATTTCTGTTGCATCTGAAAGTAGAAACTCGCCCGATTACAACGGTATGTGTAGTTTTCCCCTAGGCCGTACCAGTTAATCATTTCGAGCATCAGAACTGCGAAAATTTTGAGTTTCTCAAGCGTTTCTTACATCCAAACTGCCATATCTCGCGAACGGATTGATCAATCCGCAAAATTTCTGTTGCATCTGAAAGTAGAAACTCGCCCGATTACAACGGTATGTGTAGTTTTCCCCTAGGCTGTTCCAGTTATTCGTTTCGAGCATCAGAATTGCGAAAATTTTGAGTTTCTCAAGCGTTTCTTATCTCCAAACTGCCATATCTCGCGAACGGATTGATCAATCCGCAAAATTTTTGTTGCATCTGAAAGTAGAAACTCGCCCGATTACAACGGAATGCGCACGTTTCCCCTCGACCGTTCTAGTTATTCGTTTCGAGCATCAGAACTGCGAAAATTTTGAGTTTCTCAAGCGTTTCTTACCTCCAAACTGCCATATCTCGCGAACGGATTGACCAATCCGCAAAATTTCTGTTGCATCTGAAAGTAGAAACTCGCCCGATTACAACGGTATGTGTAGTTTTCCCCTAGGCCGTTCCAGTTAATCATTTCGAGCATCAGAACTGCGAAAATTTTGAGTTTCTCAAGCGTTTCTTACATCCAAACTGCCATATCTCGCGAACGGATTGATCAATCCGCAAAATTTCTGTTGCATCTGAAAGTAGAAACTCGCCCGATTACAACGGTATGTGTAATTTTCCCCTAGGCCGTTCCAGTTATTCGTTTCGAGCATCAGAACTGCGAAAATTTTGAGTTTCTCAAGCGTTTCTTATCTCCAAACTGCCATATCTCGCGAACGGATTGATCAATCCGCAAAATTTCTGTTGCATCTGAAAGTAGAAACTCGCCCGATTACAACGGTATGTGTAGTTTTCCCCTAGGCCGTTCCAGTTAATCATTTCGAGCATCAGAACTGCGAAAATTTTGAGTTTCTCAAGCGTTTCTGACATCCAAACTGCCATATCTCGCGAACGGATTGATCAATCCGCAAAATTTCAGTTGCATCTGAAAGTAGAAACTCGCCCGATTACAACGGTATGTGTAGTTTTCCCCTAGGCCGTTCCAGTCATTCATTTCGAGCATCAGAACTGCGAATATTTTGAGTTTCTCAAGCGTTTCTTACCTCCAAACTGCCTTATCTCGCGAACGGATTGACCAATCCGCAAAATTTCTGTTGCTTCTGAAAGTAGAGACTCGCCCGATTACAACGGTATGTGTAGTTTTCCCCTAGGCTGTTCCAGTTATTCGTTTCGAGCATCAGAAATGCGAAAATTTTGAGTTTCTCAAGCGTTTCTTATCTCCAAACTGCCATATCTCGCGAACGGATTGATCAATCCGCAAAATTTTTGTTGCATCTGAAAGTAGAAACTCGCCCGATTACAACGGAATGCGCACGTTTCCCCTCGACCGTTCTAGTTATTCGTTTCGAGCATCAGAACTGCGAAAATTTTGAGTTTCTCAAGCGTTTCTTACCTCCAAACTGCCATATCTCGCGAACGGATTGACCAATCCGCAAAATTTCTGTTGCATCTGAAAGTAGAAACTCGCCCGATTACAACGGTATGTGTACTTTTCCCCTAGGCCGCTCCTGTTACTCGTTTCGAGCATCAGAACTGCGACAATTTTGAGTTTCTCAAGCGTTTCTTATCTCCAAACTGCCATATCTCGCGAACGGATTGATCAATCCGAAAAATTTCTGTTGCATCTGAAAGTAGAAACTCGACCGATTGCAACGGTATGTGTAGTTTTCCCCTAGGCTGTTCCAGTCATTCATTTCAAGCATCAGAACTGCGAAAATTTTGAGTTTCTCAAGCGTTTCTTACTTCCAAACTGCCATATCTCGCGAACGGATTGACCGATCCGCAAAATTTCTGTTGCATCTGAAAGTAGAAACTCGCCCGATTACAACGGTATGTGTAGTTTTCCCCTAGGCCGTTCCAGTTAATCATTTCGAGCATCAGAACTGCGAAAATTTTGAGTTTCTCAAGGGTTTCTTACATCCAAACTGCCATATCTCGCGAACGGATTGATCAATCCGCAAAATTTCAGTTGCATCTGAAAGTAGAAACTCGCCCGATTACAACGGTATGTGTAGTTTTCCCCTAGGCCGTTCCAGTCATTCATTTCGAGCATCAGAACTGCGAATATTTTGAGTTTCTCAAGCGTTTCTTATCTCCAAACTGCCATATCTCGCGAACGGATTGATCAATCCGCAAAATTTCTGTTGCATCTGAAAGTAGAAACTCGCCCGATTACAACGGTAGGTGTAGTTTTCCCCTAAGCCGTTCTAATTATTCGTTTCGAGGATCAGAACTGCGAAAATTTTGAGTTTCTCAAGCGTTTCTTACCTCCAAACTGCCATATCTCGCGAACGGATTGACCAATCCGCAAAATTTCAGTTGCATCTGAAAGTAGAAACTCGCCCGATTACAACGGTATGTGTAGTTTTCCCCTAGGCCGTTCCAGTCATTCATTTCGAGCATCAGAACTGCGAATATTTTGAGTTTCTCAAGCGTTTCTTACCTCCAAACTGCCATATCTCGCGAACGGATTGACCAATCCGCAAAATTTCTGTTGCTTCTGAAAGAAGAGACTCGCCCGATTACAACGGTATGTGTAGTTTTCCCCTAGGCTGTTCCAGTTATTCGTTTCGAGCATCAGAATTGCGAAAATTTTGAGTTTCTCAAGCGTTTCTTATCTCCAAACTGCCATATCTCGCGAACGGATTGATCAATCCGCAAAATTTTTGTTGCATCTGAAAGTAGAAACTCGCCCGATTACAACGGAATGCGCACGTTTCCCCTCGACCGTTCTAGTTATTCGTTTCGAGCATCAGAACTGCGAAAATTTTGAGTTTCTCAAGCGTTTCTTACCTCCAAACTGCCATATCTCGCGAACGGATTGACCAATCCGCAAAATTTCTGTTGCATCTGAAAGTAGAAACTCGCCCGATTACAACGGTATGTGTAGTTTTCCCCTAGGCCGTACCAGTTAATCATTTCGAGCATCAGAACTGCGAAAATTTTGAGTTTCTCAAGCGTTTCTTACATCCAAACTGCCATATCTCGCGAACGGATTGATCAATCCGCAAAATTTCTGTTGCATCTGAAAGTAGAAACTCGCCCGATTACAACGGTATGTGTAATTTTCCCCTAGGCCGTTCCAGTTATTCGTTTCGAGCATCAGAACTGCGAAAATTTTGAGTTTCTCAAGCGTTTCTTATCTCCAAACTGCCATATCTCGCGAACGGATTGATCAATCCGCAAAATTTCTGTTGCATCTGAAAGTAGAAACTCGCCCGATTACAACGGTAGGTGTAGTTTTCCCTAGGCCGTTCTAATTATTCGTTTCGAGGATCAGAACTGCGAAAATTTTGAGTTTCTCAAGCGTTTCTTACCACCAAACTGCCATATCTCGCGAACGGATTGACCAATCCGCAAAATTTCTGTTGCATCTGAAAGTAGAAACTCGCCCGATTACAACGGTAGGTGTAGTTTTCCCCTAGGCCGTTCTAGTTATTCGTTTCGAGGATCAGAACTGCGAAAATTTTGAGTTTCTCAAGCGTTTCTTACCTCCAAACTGCCATATCTCGCGAACGGATTAACCGATCCGCAAAATTTCTGTTGCATCTGAAAGTAGAAACTCTCCCGATTACAACGGGATGCGTACTTTTCCCCTAGGCCGCTCCTGTTACTCGTTTCGAGCATCAGAACTGCGACAATTTTGAGTTTCTCAAGCGTTTCTTAT